>NC_053159.1:30680000-30940000 GCF_016835505.1 Polypterus senegalus
TGTTGCCCATCAAATTCAAAGTTAGCTAATATTTTTCATGAAATAGTAAAATGTCTCACTTTAAAAATTTGATATGTTTTCTGTGTTCTGTTTTGAATGAGATATGGGTTTATGAGATTTGCAAATCATTGTATTTTGTTGTTGTTTACTTTTTACACAGCATCGCAAGTTTTTTGGAATTGGGGTTGTACTATAGGGTAGTATATTCAGCATCACTTTATTTAAAAGTGCTTATTTAAAATATGGTGTTCATGATTAAGTAGTTTACAGTCCCCTTCTTCACTGTTATCTCAGTGCATAATCTTAAAACTTTGCTTTGCTTAATCTGACTTCTTGTCCTTGCTTTATATTTTACAATACTATTACAATACACCCTACAAAGATGGTTTTCAGCTAGCAAGGTTTTCTATGTTATGTATTTCCTTACGTTGAGGAGCTATATTATCTGAACTTGTAACCTGGTGAGCTAGCTAGTTGTTTGGTTTCGAATATTTCATTTCTGAAAGAAATCTTAAATACCCTGCTGTCACATTTTTGCACTGGACTGTTTCTTACCTTTTCATTTTTCATTTGTTACATGTCAATTCAGAAGAGAAGCCAAAACAGGAGCCTTTAGTTTTCAAATCCTCATCTCCAGGTCTGCGACCTGATGTGGGAAATGAGAAGAGGGATCACAGTGGACAAGTCCAGGATTTGCCCCTTCCAGAAAAACCTGTGCTTCCTGCTGCTGTGACCATTGCTGCCCCTTCACTTGCTGCTACCACCAATATTCCTGTTTCAATGCCACCTGTTGCTGCTGTTTCCATTGCTTCCTCCAGCAAACCAGTATTCATCAGTGACAGATCAGAACTGGCAGTTTTGCAGGAAGAGGTGACAGCAGCTGCTTTGGCTTTTCCGCAATCTGACATTCCCGAAGTTGAGAGACCCTCTTCTGGTCCACCTAGGAATCTGTCGCCTTCCCCTGCAAATGTAATACCTTCTTTGAATGTAGGGCCAGTCATTATGAAAGAGATGAATGGAGTGAGTGAAAAAGAATCAACTTCTGTTGAAGTGGAGCTTGAGTCCCAGGATCTTCCACTGACAAGACCATCTCAGCTTCTGACTGCCAATGCTGAAGCAGACAGTGTCCTTTCTAAAGACACTGAAGTAGACAGCCCCTCAACTGTCCTTGCTGCAGCAACTTCCATTGGCACTTGTACTGTTGCTACTTCCCCACCTTCCATCCTGCATACAACCTCTCCAGTATCTGCAGATCACATTGAATGCCCATTGTTGCCTATAACATTAGAAGCACAAGAGCTGCCCAGGAAAGGAGGTAGTGATATAGATGTACAGATAGAAGAAGAAATCGATTCCTTGGAAATCAATTCCAGGAAAAGTCCTGTACAAGGTAAGAATTAATATTTATGCAGTTTATAAAAAATTTTGGAATGGGGAAGAAACATTTTTGTAATGAATTGAATGGCAAGAATCCACTAGACCCTACTAATTAGGCTAGTTTTTTGAATGAGAGTAGCAAAAATGTACTTCCCTATGGCACTTACTACATTGCAGTATTTTGTGCACGATCATACAGTACTGTTGAAAATACAATAAATCTACTTGACTCTGTAACCTTTTTTTTCTACAATTTACCAAAAACAGAATGAGATACTGTATTTGGATATAATAGAAGCCAAAGATGAATAAGTATGTAATTTAGATGGAGAATCAGACAAGCTAAAAGTTCAGGGAGAGACCATTTGTAACTTCTCCACTCTAATCATACCAACTCACTTTTGTCAAGAGTGGTTCCTGACAGTTTGCTTTGTTGTTTGTTTATTATTTTATTTTGATAATTTGTTGGGTTGTTTCTGTAGTTCTTAAGTCTGAAAATAAGAAATAATGCACTGCTGGTAGTTTTATGGATAAACAGTAAAAAAAAAAAAAAGTTAAACGAGAATTTTGATGCAACTCAGTGTGTAATATTTGATGACAAAAATACTGCAATCTTAAAACATTATAGTCAAAAACTTGATGTTTTTTTATCATTAGGTATGTAGCACTTGTGTGCATGCCTTGCAGAAGTATTTGGGTACCCCAGAGACTTTTTCAAATGTATTTTTAATATTGCATTTGTTCCAAAGCTTTCTTATTTACCATTTGTATTCTCCTTCATTTCTGACTTGTTTTTGGGTGCAAGCACAATTAAAAACGGGCCAAAAATTATCACAAGGTGTAGTCAATCCCTTTAGGGTGGAGGTTTAAGGTTGATTATACCATGAACAAGCCACTAGCTTGTAGCAGTCGAAAACCCAGCTAAGATTGACACCGCCTGATGACAGTGATTTATTTATTTTTTTGGTGGGGATCCCAGGAACGCACCCAGCCTTGGCCCAACTCGCAAGCACCCTCACAGAGACAAAAAGCAACGTATATATTAACCAGTAATAAAGGAAATCTATCTACACGAACTAAAACAGTCCCACCCCAGTTCCCTTTCCGGCAACTACACATGATGAAGTCCATAACATAGTCCACAGGAAATGGCACCAAATGTAGTGAAATGATGAAGTTTGAATAATCCAGAGATCAGCTCGCTTTAAGCATATGTAAAAAACAGTCCTACCGGTATATCCAGAAGACAAAGAGTGATGGGATCGGGAGCGCTCCTCCAAAAGTCGACAAACAATCCAATACAGTCCTCACACAGACGACAGACACCAGACAGTCCATACACACGAACAGGAGATAATCCAGGACAAGAACAATAATCCATAGGCCATAAAGTGGAAGACAAAACAGACAAGTAACTCCAGACACACAACAACCTGTCTTCTCTGTATAACCGGACTCCTTTTAAAACTTGTGCTGACCTTTTTGTCCCCAGACGCCCCCTGCACCCTTAGCAGGCGTTGAATCCCAGGAACTGCTGGGAGTTTAAGTTTTTACTGTACGGTAGCACTGCTACAAGCTGAAGTGCCTTTTTATTTTCCTCTCACCTTTTCATGACACAGCAAGGTGAGCTGTATGATACAGTGATATTTGTCATTCATGGCTGGGCAGTCCTCACATGAGACTTTGAGAAGCACAAGTATAGCATAACAGAACTCACAGGTACACTAAGGAACATTGCTAGTACTCCTAGTTGAAACTGAAAGAGCTCTGCTCGGTAAACTAACATAGGAAGAACGTGCAGCAGGCAATGTCCGGGTATGGGAATTAAATGCTTGAACTGTAAAACTGCATGTTGAAACACTTCAAAATTATGCTAAAAGCAGTATTTACAATTGAAGCATAGCATCAATAGGATCTGACACAATAGGGTCAACACTTTGATCAGAATCTAACTCCAGCTGTTTGCCCTTTTCATATGTTGTGTCCAGTGCTGACAGGATAGGCTCTTGCTCCCTGCTCCTCTGAATTGGAGTAAGCAGGTTTGAGCATAACTGAGACTATTATTAGTTTGCTGGTGAATATAACACATTTTCTTTAGGATTACCATGAACTGTTAAGACTATGACAGAAAGTAAAAGTAAATTGTATTATCATAGGCAAAGACTCCTTACTTTTTTGCTGAAATGTCTTTCTTTTTAGAGTTGGGTGGCTGTCTTAGGCATGGATATATTTACCCCTGATTTTCTTGAAAGTTATCCTTGAGCATAGCTGTGAGAACAATTTTTGAGTAAGATGCACTGCCAACTACAAAGAGTATAAAGTATACATACATGATCCACATAGGCCTAAATGGCCTACATACAGTACATGCATGAGAAATTAGTTTCCATGTGTAGCCCTACTACAGCAACTGCCACCATTTATTTAATTAACGCAACGAGCGTGATGTTTTCGCCAGTTTGCTGAATCTTTTGTCAAAGCTTTAATAAACTTTACCTTTTGTTTAGTAGAGTGATGTTTCTATCGCATAATTACCAAATGACCTTGTAAACCATAAATGATTTGTCAACAGCAACATTCTGCTCAAGCATGTAGATTCCATTGAATCTGTATATCACTTCACCAAAAAAGTTTTATTTTGAAACAGGATTTCTCATTATTATGTAAAGTAATGGTTAAAAAAATGCAAATACTTGAGACATAAGCTCAAACATTTTTCAGTTATCTTCTGTCCAAAAGGCATTTTAGATGATCATTTTGTTAACCAGTACATCTCACCCTTAACCTTCTGTATTATATACACTGAGTGCTTTACACAAACGGAAAGATGAAACATAATGAAATCTGACTGCTTTGTGACCATCTTCATTTGCTATATATGTCTCTGTGAATTACATTTTCTTTTTACCATGTAAAATGCATGCTGATGAGGATTTAAATCTGGAAATTATCTTGATTAGTCCAGGATTTCCCTGATAAAGTCCATGGACATATTGATGTTGGCAGTGATGGAAAAATTTCTTCCTACAGAAGATGTCCTTTAGAAATCTAATGTATACAGTGAAAACTAGATTGCAATAATTTCACCCACTCTCTGTGTGGGTTGTAGGGGATTTCTTCTTTGCCATCGCTTACATTTATTTTTATCAACTTACTCAAAACGCTACTTGATGCTAAGTACATTAAAGGTGGCCTTTTTAAGATGTTCCACACTGGTTATTTATGTGCCATATTTCTATACTGTAGTCCAGATGGCATTATTAAAGATCCAGATTGCTTTTTTCCCCCCATTAAACATCTTTCTGTCCTCGTTTTGGACCAGGTCAGCTAGCTCCAAAGGTTGCTAATTCAAAATTCATATTTGATGTAGCTGTGTACAGTATCCAGTGGTTGCAGTAATGCCAAATCTTTCAGTGACAGGTTTTTTTTTTTTTTGCCATTGCTTTATTTCCTACTTATTTGGTGTTTCTCCTGTTTATTGGATAGGCTCACGAACATAGTTTATGCTGCAAAGAGCACTACTTTGTCATTCATTCAAATGTACAGTATGTTATCTATAGTAAGTCATCAAACTGGCCAGCAGTCATCCTTAAATATAAGTAGAGGCTCTCCTTTTTTTGATTTGCTACACTTGCTTTCTAGTCTTCTGGATTTGTTTAGCTGCACATTAGTATATACAGTATGCTAAAAAAGAATTAACAAGAAGTATGTTTGTTTTGGGCATGCATCTAGTACAGTAATTACGCTTTCCTGTTTTATTAGTGTGCTTTTGAGAAAATGTTATCATATCTGATAAGTTAAAAGAATGTAATTGATTGTGATATTTGGTGTAACCAATTTTGAGTTTGAGCAAGATCAGTAGTAGTAGTAATAGGTTTGTGAACGTCAAAATTACCTCCTCATGAAGCTCATGTGAAGAACAATTTTTTAACTGGCTTACTGTTTACCCGAAATTTAGCAAACAATATACTTTTTCTAACATTAAACTTCAGGTATGCTTTTTCTGATGCAGCTAGCAATTCACAAGTGGTAAAGTAGATTGAGGGATATTGCATATCTTTTAAAAACATTACAGCATCATCATAGTTGTCACCATTTATGTTATATGAGAAAACTTGGTATCACTCCCAATGTCTCTCTATATATTGTTGCCAAATTTCCATGCCTAATACATCTGTACTACATTCACACAATGATAGACAATAAAATAAGCAATTTCCATCCACTTTCACGTGATTTATACAGTGTGGAACTGGTACAAAAATTTTTTAGCAGAACATTTTGTCCTACCTTTCACTTCACAACTCAATACCATGTCTTTTTTCTTTCTAAGACCACTCCATCGTCACTTGTCGCTCCAGCCAATTGATTAGGGTGCTGGTTGTCTACACCACTCATTGCTTCTGCTGCAGACCTTCATTTGCATACACCGGCATGCATCAGTCAGGCTGCTGAGCAGTTGGTACTTTTGTCTTTGGGCTTCTGTCAGCGCTGTGCTGCACATTAGCGTACTTGGTGTAGTATTATTATCGTACAAATATAAAAACATGGATTGGCTAATAATTTTCTTTCTGTAACATCACCAAATATCAAGTCAGTCAATGCGTTTTTCAGATTTTGGAGTATTCTATTTTTCTATTACAGATTGTTTTTTTTTTTTTTTAAACCCCTAAATGTTGATGTTTTGACATATCCAACCTGGAGGCATCGGATGGACCGAAACATAATGTCCCAGAGGTGTACTATTGGATTTAGGTCAGGGGAGTGAGCATGGGGGCCAGTCAATGGTATCAATTCCTTCATCCTCTAGGAACTGCCTGCATACTCTCGCCAGATAAGACTAATTATTGTCATGCACCAGGAGGAACCCAGTACCATCTACACCAGCATAGGGTCTGACAATGGGTCCAAGGATTTCATCCCAATACCTAATGGCAGTCAAAGTGCCGTTGTCTAGCCTGTAGAGGCCTGTGCGTCCCTCCATGGATATGCCTCCCCAGACCCACCACCAAACTGGTCATGCTGAACGATGTTAGAGGCAGCATAACATTCTCCACAGCTTCTCCAGACCCTTTCTCGTCTGTCACATGTGCTCAGGGTGAACCTGCTCTCATCTGTGAAAAGCACATGGTGCCAGTGGTGAACCCGCCAATTCTGGTATTCTATGGCAAATGCCAATCGAGCTCCACGATGCTAGGTAGTGAGCACAGGGCCCAATAAAGTAATGGTTCTCAACCGGTGGTACGCATACCCCTAGGTGTTATGCAGGGGTACGCAGCGGCATATAATTTTGCGTTTTTTTTTTTCTTTCTTTTTTTCAAATTTTCCTTCTGTTTCGATTTTGCACTCAAAAGAAGAAAAAAGGGAAGAAAATGTAATGATTGTTTCATTAGGTTTCAATGCTTTAGTTTAAATTTTTAAACTTAAAACAACCAAAGAGTTTAAAGAAGGTCGCCAGTTCACTGCGTGACTCGTCAACAAAACACATGCAAGGAATTTCTCAAAAACGGCTGCAGCAGCAGCAAGATAAGAAGACACCAGAAGATTCATCTGGGGGCAGAAAAATACAACAATATTCTGCAGAATATTTTGGCTATGGTTTTGTCAGCCTCCACTTCCACTCTGTGTCATATGCAACGACACTATGTCCAATCACAGCATGAAACCGTCGCTTCTGAAGAGACAACTGCAAACCAAACATGCGGAATTGAAAGATAAACTGCTGGAATATTTCAAGAGGCAACATGAGAGTATGATGAAAGGCACTGCAATGTTTCACGGATATCTGCATACATCTGAGAAAGCTTTGTGCGCCTCATATGAAGTATGTTTTTTGGTAGCGAAAACAAGGAAACCTTGTTGAGGAGTTGGTACTTCCTGCAGCACTGAAAATTGCAGAAATAATGATAGACAAGAAAGCAGTCGATACGGTGAAAACTATCCCACATTCGGATGATACTGTATCAAGGAGAATTCGAGAAATGGCTGATGATGTAATCCGGCAAGTCTGTGAGCAGATCAGACTCAGAAAACAATTTGCATTACAACTGGATGAGTCAACAGACGTATAAAATGAAGCTCAGTTGATGATTTTTGTTCAGTATGTTGATCAGGTGAAGGGACTTTCAGAAGAAGTGTTAGCTGGCAAAGCTTTGCCGGGAAAAACAACAGCACAAGAGATTTTCAGAATTCTTTCAGAGTGTCTCGCCACTCATGGACTTGAATGGATGTGGTGTGTTTCTGTGTGCACAGATGGCGCAGCTAACATGACAGGCCGCCGAGGAGGCTTGAAAGTGTTGGTGAAAGGGAAAAACCCATCAGTACAGTGGAATCACTGCATTATTCAACGACGATCACTTGCCTCGAAACACTTAAGCGTGAAGTTCAATGAGACACTGAACACTGTGGTCAAAGTTGGGAACTTTTATCAAGTTACATGCTGTGAACTCTCGGCTCTTTCGACTGGTTTGCCAGGACATGGGTTTGGAACACAAAACTGTGTTTTTGCATACCGAAGTCAGGTGGCTGTCTCGTGGAAAAGTTTTGAACAGGTTATTTGAGCTCCGATACGAAATTTACATCTTTCTTAAAGATCAGAAATCTGCTTTTGTAACGCACTTTGAGGACGAGCAGTGGTTGCAAAGTCACATATCTTGCCGGCTTATTTTCAAAAATCAATGAGTTGAATTTGAAACTTCAAGGACAGAACAGCAACATATTTTCTTCCATTGACAACATGCGAGCTTTTCATAAAAAAAGTGAACTATTGGAAAAGCAGAATTTCTGCTGGACATCTTGCAATCTTCCCAACAATTTAATGTTTTTGTGAAGACTCTAACATTGAGCTTTCAAGCTTTTCTAATATCAAAGCATTGATCATCGATCATTTGAAGAATCTAGAAAACGAAATTCTCAGATATTTTCCTGAAATTGAAACAGATAATGCCCAGAACAGTTGGATTTTGAATCCTTTTTGTGAAAACAATGTTGAGGCAGCAGAACTTCCTGATGACTTGAAAGAGAAATTATTTAAATTTGCGGTGGACAGAACTTTGAAAGCAAGAATGGACAGCAACGTTGGACATTTTTGGCACAGTGTGCATCACTAATATGAAGACTTGAGTAATGCAGCGTTGTCAGCATTGTTGCCTTTTCCATCAACATTTTTATATGAAAGTGCTTTCTCGGCTTTGACCGCAATAAAAACTAAAGAATGAAACCAACTCCAGCCTGAAGGTGATGTTATACTAGTTGTCACCAGCATCCATCTTCGCATCAAATCTTTGATGGCACAAAAACAAGCCCAAGTATCGCATTAGAAAGGTAAGCCTGTCTCATTATAAAAATGAGTACTTTTATGTGTGAACTTGTGCGTGAGGGGTACCCGCGGACATACTTTCACACCCTTTGGGGGTACAATCGGGAAAAAGGTTGAGAACCGAGGCAATAAAGGACGTCGGGCCCTCAGGCCACCCTCATGAAGTCTGTTTCTGATTGTTTGGTCAGAGACATTCACACCAGTAGCCTGCTGAAGGTCATTTTGTAGGCTCTGGCAGTGCTTAACCTGTTCCTCCTTGCCCAAAGGAGCAGATACCAGTCCGGCTGATGGGTTAAGGACCTTCTACGGTCCTTTCCAGCTCTCCTAGAGTAACTGCTTGTCCCCTGGAATCTTCTCCGTGCCCTTGAGACTGTGCTAGGAGACACAGCAAACCTCCTGGCAATGATACGTATTGATGTGCCATCCTGGAGATGAAATGTGATGTGAATGGGAAAAATGTCAGTGTCCTCCACCTGTTAAGACAACCCCAAAACAGGAATAGTTTATTGTTGCCCCTTTAGAGTGCCTGTTCTTAATTTCATTAACACTAAAGCAGCTTAAACTGATTAACAAGCCCCTTTGCTACTTAACTGACCAGATCAATAGCCCAGAAGTGTCATTGATTTGATGTTATACTCGGTTTAAAAAGTGTTCCTTCAATTTTTTTGAGCAGTTTATACATACATATATATATATATATATATATATATATATATATATATAAATATATATATATATATAAATATATAATAAATATATATATATATAAATATATAATATATATATATATATAAATATATAATATATATATATATATATATATAAATATATAATATATATATATATATATATATATATATATATATATATATATATATATTTTTTTTTTTTTTCTTTTATACTATTTAAAATGACTATGTCCTGTGATTTATTTTTTGGTGTTGTGCACACACATCGATTCAGCAGTATCATTTAATAGTTTTTGTGCATCTCTACTCAGCTTACTTATGCAGCCTCCATTTCATTTTTATTTTTTTTGATTTAAATGGAATCAAGTGTTTGTGAAATGTGTTGTGTGTTTACCAGTTTTCTTATCTTCATGTGTTTAGATCTTTGGAAATAAAGTTTCAAGTAAAGCAAACTTCAAATTCTATGTATTTAATATATATCAATTTCCCAACATACTGTTGTTTAGCGATGTTTTATTGAATTTGCATGTTTAATATAGTGCATATTCTTTTATGTTTAAGGGCTTTTTTGAAACTCTTCTAACTTGTTAGGAGAACTGTATGCACCCTTAGCCAGTTGTTCATTATTTATTTTTCTTTTTATGATCAATAAGAGTCAAGCACTGTGTTTCCTAAATATTAAGCATAACATTTGAAATACAAACAAAACCCTGTTTTTTTTAACCAGAACTATATCTACCTTTTAAATGTATTTCATTGTCTGCAAAATACTATATGAAATAATTGTTTAAGTAAAATATATCATACTTTTTTGCTCTCAATGTAGATCTTTTATTCTTTCTATTACCTATTTAAACATAATTCTGTATTCCAGCTCAAACTGCTCCACCTGCACCAAAGACCTGGAAGAAACCAAAAGAAGTTCAGATTGGAGAAAGAGATGTAGAAGTGGAAAAAGAGGTCAGCACAACAAATTGCCAGGTTGCTTAGATTTTTTTATTTCAGTTCTGAATTTTGTGCACACTTGTGAAATGAATCCTTCTTAAATATGATTTTTAACTGAATTAAGACTTTGAATTGGGGTTATTTTTATTTGTTTTTTAACTGAAACAACCATTCTTGCACAATGACTTTAGTGAGAAAAGAAATAAGTGTTGTATAACAAATTCCACTTGAGCCTGTTAACCAAAATGTTGACTGAATTCATTGTTAAAGTGGATAACAGTGATTGTGTTATAGTTATTTTCTCAGTTTTTATGAAGTTACTTTAAAGTACACTATTGTATATAGAAGAAAATATTTTTCTTTTTTGGTACTTAAAGGAATCAAGAGAGCTAATTAGGTGGCAAATTAAAAATATATATATATTATTGCAGAAGGTAAAATAAATGTCCAATTTTAAATGACATTTCATTGCATTATTCATTGCACTGTGGTAATTAGCTAAAAATAACATCATAAATCAGTTGAGTCAAAACATGATTATAATTTAAGAATTGGACATTGTAAGCTTTTTAAACTATGATATGAATGATTTTTTTAATTCCACATTAATTTTACAGTTGTTTTCCTTAGCTTTGGATTAACTATGAAAATGTACTTATATTTATTAATCTGTGGCTCTGTAGTAATGTTGCTAGCAAGTATTATTTCACACAGTGCTACAATTGCATAATATAGAAGAGATGCATTCAGCAGTCATCTTATTTACACTTCTTTAAACAGTAATGATGATGGTGCTTAGAACTGGCATTTAAGGTACTAGAGGACTCTGCCCCCTGCTTGCTTCACTTGCCAACCCCCAGGCAGGTGCTACACGCTAGCCACTTCGCGGCTCTGCCATATGGGGAAACGGATATACAATTTAAACAGATTGTTTTCATGGGAATTGTTGCATATGCATAATAGACCTAACTATTTTACATTACAGTGAGTAATTAACCATAGTAAAATGTAATTAATTGAAAGAAAAGTATGTTTCATTTTGCGTTATATGTTTTCGTTCAGTTTGGCTTTGAATTTAACATGCAAATACTTTTTAAACTTACAATTTTACTGTCAAATTTCAGTAAAAACAATATTTGGAATTAACTTTTTGTGAATATCGCATTGAATTTTGATTCCGTTTTTGGAGTTACATTGTGAAAACACAACGTATAACTGGCCGTGAGTGAATATCGTTTCTTTCTCTCTAATATATAAACCGACTTTTTCGAATGTTTGTCTCTGTGATTTGTTAATTGTTATAGCTAAATCTATTTTAATGGGAAACTGTAAACGTTTTAATAGGAATGGCATATCAAGATCTCCTTTGGTGTCTAATGTTATCCCCTGAAGATGTACTACATTGCCTTTCTTGTCGCCTGTTAAAATTTTAATTGTCAGAATTGTTTAACCAATTTTGAATACAATTAATCTTGTCCTGTTGCATAGCCCATCACTCAGACATAGATTATACAATAACATTACGATACATCCTTCCTTCAACAGTAATTCGGCTGGTGGAAGACCGGACAGTGTTAATGGTTGTAGATATTCTATGGGATATTGTAAGTTGATGTTTTCATCTTCCACAACGTCACCACCAACTGTTTCAGCATAATCTGTCGATACACATTTAACCAATTTGCCAATTTAATCATAAAAATTTATAAGAGCTGAGAGCGCAGGAACTGGGTCTGACAAAAGCATTCATCAGAATAAGAGGTGAGAGGACCATGGGTTTGGGCCGTTAACCTGAAATGGTTCAGAGGAGGATGGGACTCTTGCAATAGTCGCGTCTCATCTCAAGATTTTCTTTTATAATAATAGACATAAATCTGAAAAGCTATACATTGTATTAAATGTTAAAATATTACTCGAACATTTCCAGAAAATAAAAAAAAGCTTTTGTAGGATGCTTAAAATTTGCTGAAGTGTTACTGACAGTCATTTCATTCTAACATCAACGGACTGAGGAGCTTCTCTGCTAAAGATTTATTGAAAATCTAAAAAAATAATAATAATAATTGCACTTTTTAGGCAAACTTGTAAAAAAAATTATTTTCTTTACTTAAAATACTATAGTAAATCAAATCATATTTGTTTTCTTTGCTTTCCAGCAGTGCTTAGAAAGTGCATTCAAAATGCTAAAAAATAATGTATATTGTCTTGTATTTGTCTCTCTATTGCTTGTTAGGACTTTTTTGGAGTATTTGTCCGATTTGTTGTCATGAGCAACAAGCCTGATTTACATCATTTTAGCTTATGTTTTGCTTAATTATCATCTCGGTGCTGTCCAATCTTTTTTTTTTTAAACGAAACACCGCACATAGCTCATTTGTTTACTTATTACTTTGACTGCAAAGCTTTTTTTTTTTCAAAAATGATGTCCCTCTGTGTACACTTGTAGAGAAAATAATCACTATCTTGCATTTAGCAAGTGATGATCCCAGTGGGTTTGACGGGTTGTCTGTGTTAGTCAGCTGCGTTGTACTCTTGCAATGGTGAGACAGCAAAAGTGAAGGTGAATAAGAGTTTGGGGATTGCATCGCACATCTAGTGGCATATGGCTGTACAAGTACTGCAGCAAGATAAACTGCATAAGTATAGCCTTCTGAGTGCAAGACAATACTGCTTACTGTGTTTATTATTTTATTTTATTATTTAAAAGCTGGCTACAATTTTTCCTCCCCTCTACCCATTATATTTTTGCTTTATGCTTGTAACAGAATTTTGTATGGTGACTTTAACTCCAGTTAATACTCCAGACAATAGTAACTATAGAGTAAATGTTACTTGAACCAGCTAGACATTTACACAGACTTCTAGTCACAGTGAGTCAGCAATAATCCCTTTATTTGATGACCTTTTAGGGTCAAGCTGAGTATGAATACATGATCTATAAAGGGGGGGGTCTCCCTTTCAGAATAAAACATGGAAGACCAGCTTGCGTAAGCTTTGATTGCAAGCAGATGTAAAAACAGCTTTTAAAATGTAGCAATGGAAATGATGTATCCTAAACATGCATCACTTTCATAACTGCAGACACTGTCATTTAGTTTTGAAGCATTTCAAATTGACAGGTAAATTAAGCTCTTGTGTCTGGGAAGTTAAAATAAATATTTTCCAGCATTTCTGATTTATTTTTAATTCTTGACTTTTCTGTTTTTGTAAAGTTTCTGCTCTTATAACATTTACAAATATCAAATCAGATATTAGAAAGGCAGCTAACACTGTTATTTTGGAAAAATATGCTCTTATTATGCTTCTTTGCTGGTAAATGCTTTTTTTTTTTGCAGTTCAATCCTTTCAACACTAGAGTGTTCACTCGAATACACATCATTCATTTTCTCCAAGTAAATCTTAATAATGATTTTGTCACAACAGTACAACAAAATTGAGATGTGTTCTCAGAAGATGCTAGTAAACAAAATAAATACTAACAAATAAAGACTAATATAATACCCCCAAGCATGGAAATAAATAATACCATTAGGGATACATTAATACAACTAGGAAGTAAAAAAATAAAATACTATAGCTAAACAAATATAAAAAAGAGCTGAATATGTACACACTACTTAACTGCATTATACACAGATACTGTATATATTCCCATTGACACATATACACTCCCATATACATTAAGCTATTTATTCTTAAAGTTCACATATTACGTGAAAAGCCAGCATCGTCATGTTAGGCAATTGTTATTTTACAGTGCACATAGTCAAGTGTTATTGTCATCTTTAATACGGTATACAGTAATGTTAATCAAGACCACCTGAAGAGTGCTTTAAACGCATAATACTTCCTTAAGTTCCCCAAAGCCAAAACTGGTGGTCATAGGGTTCCCAAAAGCTGATGCACATAAATTTAACTGTAGTTTTTTCATAATTACATCTTTACTCTTTGTGAGAAAGATCTAAATTTGAAAAAAAAAATCTAAATTTGACTTATTGTACCTGTGTCTTGCCTTACCTGTTCAAGAAGAATATACAAATGTACCAGTAGAAAAAAAGAAAGAATACACTTTCTGAAATTAGTACACTGTTGTTATCTTATGTACTTTCACTTTATTTTAGCTGCTAGACCTACAGCACAACTTCCCAATCACATGAAAGCTCATCATGTACACTTTTACCTATAAACTCGAGGTGGAACAATGCCAAATTAAATTGGCTTTAGCATTTATTCAAAGCATAGGTTGAAGCGAGGCAAAAGCTACACTAAATCAGTTCCCTGAGACTGTCCATAATGTAGTATCGCCAGAAGCAAAGGCGAGGGACATTAGCATGCATCAGACAGACAGATGGGTAGTTCAAATGCTAACATTGCTTTACTACCAATCCACTCTGTCTGGCCTGTAGGCATTGTTAAAGCAGGACAGATGGCTATCCAAGGTCTGGTAACTCTCAGTAAGCCATACCAGAGCAGCATGAAAACGTTGGACTGTTTCATCTAAGAGATCATTTTAGATCGGCCACTTGTAATGCTGCTGAAACTGCCAGTAGATGCGATGCCCACATCAGTGTTACAGCAGTGTTGAACAGGCTCCAGTTTGCTAACCTTAGCGCAAAGGGACCTGTCCGAAGTTCTCTGTTCATGCCTCCTAGACATCTGACCCTACACCAGAACAGTGCCAGGCCACACGCAACTGTCCTGAGAAATGAATGCTGGTGTGAAGATGCTGCCTTGGCCTTCCCTCTCTTGTGACTTTAACCTTATCAACCCCCCTTAGATTGGATTGGATAGGATTTACTTTGTCATTCAGATCATACATCAAGGAGTGCACAGCTGAATGAAATTGCATTTCTCCAGCCTCAATGCACGAGCACAAACATGGAGACAAGTTTGTGTTATACAACAATAGATAGGCATAATAGATAGCATAAACAGATTGAACATATGTATAATCCAATAGACAAATTGGAGAATAGTGGTAAAGTTATCAGGTGACAAAATACCATAATTGTGCCATAATCACAACATTTTAAAGGTGTTACCCTCTACTTCTCATTGGCCAGCAGCTTCATCAGGCCTTTGTGCAGCAATGGAATAGCATTCCACAGATGCTGATTCAATGGTTCTTTGTGCCAACATTTAATGTTCATAGATGTTGTTTTACAGTTTTTTTTATTCTAAATTTGTTTATAGTTGTTTCAGCAGTGAAAACTGAAGTTATAGCCTAGCAAGTGTTGTGATTCTTGTTTCAGTCAGTATATATTCATTCTTTTTCCAAATTCACTTTTTATACTAGTAGTTAATGCAAGAGCCAGAGCCTGATCTAACAACACTAAGATGCAAACTAGGAACTAACCCTGAAAGAGTGCCAGCTCAGAATAAATGAGACAGATAAAAAATGATTCTGCGGCAGAACCATTCAAGGGTACAAGTATTAACAGCTTATCTGTGTTGATTTATTAAAATTCTCTGTTTATGCACGGAGACAGAATTACAAGCTATTTCAAATAAGGATGCAAGTGCAATAGAAGAAATCACCCATAAATATTACCTGAATCAAATCGTGGAACTTCATTAAATTTGGCAGTGAACTAGATAATTTTGCTGATCTCATGTGCATCTCTTATATTAATGCTGCTGCTGGGTAAAAACACTTATTGAAATACTGACACACCCAGGTGGTCCTAAATATGATTTGTTTTTGGTGGTTAAGCTCTTTTCAGATATGTTTTTTCAATAAGAATCTTCCAGTGTCCCACTTTCTCTCATTCCGTTATATATTGAATTGGGCATATACATTTAAGACACTTTTTATACATTTGGTAAGCAGGTTTGATTGGTATGTTGCTTTTTTTTTGGGAAATTTCCATTTTTACCTAAACAGAAACATTTTTGAGCTCTATTTATCAGAATGTCCTTTTTCAGTCATCAAATTCATTAGACAAGTTCACAATGATTTTCGTTTTTAATATCAATACTGTATTAATTTTAAGCATACACACACACACTCATTTGTCTGCAGTTACTCAAACGCCTCATCTGAAGGTTGCCACTAGTAAGCAGACCTGTATTTTGTAGCCACTCTGGAGCTTTAGAACATCTGCCACTATAGGAGCAGCAGTTGCAATGTTTTTTATTTAACAATTAACTCAGTAATTATGTCTGACAGTGACAGAAGCCCAAGAAGCATTAACTACTGTCTGAAATATTACTTTCACTAGAGCCGTTTTCTTCCATAATGATAGGTGGGTCTGCATCTAAACATCAAACGAGGAGTAGAGGATCTTCACTTTGCCACTTCTGCAGCATAGTGGTACAGTACCAGACACAAAAAGATAATGAGAAGAAAGTAGCAAGATTGACAACATTGTTGCTGGGAAAATAAAAACCTCATTATAATCTTCATATTTATTTCACATGTGTGCAAGCGTTCTTGTCGACTTGACTTGCCCCAGTCACATGTATTCCTTCCACTCTTTAAGCTACAAAATTCAAAGCTGTTTGGCACTACTTGTCATATTATGTGCATGTGGTCATGTCTAAGTTTGTTTTTGTTTTATTAATTTTATCCTACATTGGTTTAAAAAAATCTGGCTTGTGTGGTTTGTGTCTGCTTTGTTCATGTAACATGTGCATTTCATATTTTTCATTTTTAAAGAAAGATATCTTGCCGCATCTGGCAAAGGGATAGTTGGCGGGGTGACAAGGTTCACATTAGTTGCATAACATGCCTGTTTCCAAGAAACTGAAACTGAAAAACTTTCAGCTGTGCAGCTTCTTAGGAGCCATTTTTCTAATATAGAATTACACAGTTTAGTATTAACTGTAACTTTGACATTGATATTTCATTTTGGATTTTACATTATTCTGCTAAACTAAAACATGTTCTCTGAATGCTAATCGTGTTGTGTCACAATAGGGCTATTTGTAAGCATTTTTGGATAAATTCATTAAGAAAATACAGTATATAAAATATTTTATATTTCAAAATGCATCAATTGTAAATGGAACACTTGTACTGAATGTACTGAGAAATGTCTTTCATCCTAACTGGTATCTTCCTTTATTATTTATTTTATTTTTTTTTTTTTTAAACCAAGTGATAATTTTGCACAGTGATTGGTGCTGCCCCCTCAATGTTTCAGGTATGCATTGTTCCAGTGTTTACACAAGGTTTCTCTTTCTAATATTTTTCTCTCACATCCCAAAGATCTGCATGTTATTTTAATTTTGGGTATGAATATCTGTTGCAGTATGCATATATTTGTATTGTGGTGGACTGGCACCCCATTCATTTTTGCACATTATGCAAAATATAATCTAGCTGCTGCTACAATACTAAACATGTATGTACTTCATTTCTAACAAGTGCAGGTCTCCAGAAAAAGGAAATTATGAAAAAAGCACATGGAAAAAATAATGAAAAGCACACAGAAGGAAAGGGATTCCTGCCAGATGAGCCTAAGCCTTAGTAACATTGTTATGTGAAAAACAGGTTCAGAAAATAGAGTGAATGGAAGGAATTATTAAGGAAAAGAGTGAGCAACACATGGCAAGAACAGGAGTTTTACCAAATGGTCAGCATGGGTTTAGAAGACACAGGTCATGGTTTTCTAACATGAGGAAGCAACAAAAGGATATGATCAAAGTGGAGCATATGGTTTTGTTTATCTTGACTTTCAGAAAGCATCTGATAAGGTGCCACATGAGAGGTTGGGCATCAAACTAAGAGGTGGGAGTTCAGGGTGTATTGTGTAGATGGGTGCAGAATTGGCTCAGACACAGAAAGGATAGGGTTATGGTGCGATGAACCCTATCAGAATTGGCTAATGTTTAGAATGGTATCCCACTGGGGTCAGTGCTATTCTTAATACATAAATGATTTAGATATTAAAACAAATAACAAGCCTATTAAATCTGCTGCTGATACCCAGCTAGGTAGATTGGAAAATAACGTGGAATCCATTAAATCATTACAGAGGAACTTGGACAGAATACAGGCTTGGGAAGATTTGTGGCAGATAAAATAGAAGTTAAGTGTAAAGTATTACATGTAGGAAGTAAACATGTTAGGTTTGCATACACAATTGGAGGTCTGAAAATTAAAAGTACACCTTATGAAGGATTTAGGAGTCTTAGACTCATCACTATCAACTGCCAGACAGTGTTCAGGAGCCATTAAGAAGGTTAACAGAATGTGAGGTTATATAGCGCCTTGATGTGTGGAGTACAAGTCCAAGTAGGGTTTGCTCAAGCTTTATAAAGCACTGGTAAAGCCTCATCTGGAGTACTGTGTGCAGTTTTGGTCTCTAGGCCACAAAAACAACATTATCAGTGCTAAATAAAGTCCATAGAAGAGCAGCTAGGCTAATTTGAGGGCTACAGGGGATGAATTATGACAATAGATTAAAAGACCTGAGCTTTTCAGTTTAAGCAAAAGGAGCTTAAGAGGTGGCATGATTAAAATGTTCAAAATTATGAAGGAAATTAGTACCGTGGCTCGAGACTGTTACTTTAAAATGAGTTCATCAGGAACGTGGGGACACAGTTGCAAACTTGATAATTGTAATTTTCACAAAAATATTAGGAAGTTTTTACTTCACACTTAGAACCTTAAACGATTGCAGAAAGTTACCTAGTAGTGTGGTGGACAATAGGACTTTAGGGACTTTCGAAACTAAACTTCATGTTATTTTGTAAGAATTAAGTATATAGGACCGGTAAGCTTTATGGGGCTGAATGGCCTGTTCTTGACTAGATTGTTCTTTAAAAAAATAAAAAACAATGTGATATGTTTACTTCTTTATTGATGACAGTAATGGCAAATAAGATTTACGATATATGGCAGTCTCTGCTTTTTCATTTGTATGTATCATATAAACATAAGGCAAGATCATAATGATTTGAGCTTGAGCTATTAGGAGAGCAGCAGCTCTGGAGATTTCTTTAAATTCATAGTTTCGCAGAGCAATGTTTGCATCCCTTGTAGTGTTGGCAGAGATGTTGTCAACAGCCAGAAAGGAGTGATTGTTGATATATTTTCTCAGTGCTTTTTCATATTGACTGCCACAAATGTTAAAGCAAATTAGTATGATGATATTTGGTTATGTGCACCACTTTTGGCATGGAATCAACAGGGACTACACCCTCAACTTCATAAAATTTACACATCATCTTTCTGACCTTGAAAGTCTTTACATGCTTCCATTATTTTGATTGTTGTTTGAACTGTGGGTCATTTTAATGTATCCAGGCTTTATCCCAATGATTTTATTAACGGATATTGCCCATGTTTTTTAATGTCAATGCTATACTGTAGTGTCTGCTGTGCCATGTGGCATCACCCTTTGATTCTCCTTTACAGTTTGCTCTTCATTGGCAGTGTTTTCTTTTTCTCATTAATGCCAGTCATAGTTTGTTTCGTCTTTGAAGCGTCAACCTGTCAGGATATAATTTTGCCGCCTATTTGTTGGCTCTGGTATATGTAGAGGAGCTGTACTGATGCATGCTGACTAGGAGACAAGGAGTCTGCAAAAGCTTGCTCTATAGCTTCAGAAAGTCATTAATTCTGGCCTGGTATTGCATTTTGCTGTTTTTTGAAATTCATGTTGGCTTAGTTTGTAACAAAAATCATACCATAATCTAAAGTGCTGGAGTTGTAGCTCCTGTCTACTCCAATAAATTACACATTTTCACAACCTTCAAAATCTGCAATGTACAATATCACTTCCAAGTTGAGGCTCAACATTTTTTGGTATAACCTAGTATTACATATTAAAAGATATATTTATTTTTTTTCAAGATGATATATGTTCACAATCTGTGTATATTTTATATTTGCCACCTGAAATTTTGCACTCAAGTAAAGGATTTTTTGCTAACTTTAAAATAGAAATGTCTGTTCTTGTTGTTTAAAATGGTTTCCATATGAAATGTCAATTTTTCAAGCCAAAATGTTATCCAGTATTAATTCTCCTCTTGAGATTGAATTGTAGCTGGATGGACTGATGCAATATGGTACTTGACTCTACTGTGTATTAACCACCATTTAGGAAGGGGAAAAAAATAAAAAAAAAATGTTTTAAGTGTGCATTATTTTATAAATGTCTTTGTACAGAGATCTTGGGAATCAAAAAAACAACTTATTGCTATTTTACTATGCTTTCATCATATGTACATATTTCTCTTTTGATAAGAGCACCTTGAGGCTATGTCACATTACATGACTTTTCCAGAGATTTTCAGCTGTAGCCCTCATTTACAGGCAGTTGGCAAAGTGCTTCCGTTAATCCATTCTCCTAATATGAAATACCCAATGACTCTGGGCTGACCCAACGTGCAAATGACCCGTCAGTGTTCATCTGTCTGATGTCTCGTGTTTCACTTAAACAGAATGGGGAATACAAAAGGGCAGAGACTGCGCCTGAATTTGTTGAACCTGTCAACCCTTCATACAGCGCTGATTCTGTGGGGCAGCATGCTATTGACTGTCACAAAAAGGGATGAATAGAGCTGTGCTGGAAAGTCGGTACCCAGTAAAGTAGACATGGGATATTTTTGACAAAACCTAATATGATAATGATTAAATATATAAAACGCACCCTGGGTATGAAACTGCCACCACTTTGTTTAATAGAAGGTTGCAGGTCGGCATCTGTACATTGAATCTTTATGCACCGGATGTATCACATTTCGTATTTGTTTATTTTATTTATTTTTTTTTTTTGTTGTAACAATCCCTTCCAAGCCATTTGTTTTAAGACATCTCTGCAAGGTTACGTGTACTTTGGTATAAGATGACTCTGCCAAATCCTGAGAAAGCACTTTGCTACATTTCCTTCCGTTCCTCAGATGCAGACAGCTTTTTGATCTTCCACTGTGTTTTCTGTCTCCAGTTTCTTAATTTTTCTTTATGACAGCTTAAGCATCACATGTTGAAAATCCTGTTTCTGTGCTGTTGCTAACTACTCACAGTATATTAATGTGTTTTTGGAAAATGAGAAATTCTTACCATTTATTGCAATCAATGTTTATTTGAACATTTTGTAATTTCATATAGTTTTTTCACAAGCAGTTAAATATTTACTGCCCAGATAACTACCCCAAATTATTTTCTTGGGATTATTTTGCACTTGCTGTGTATATTTAAGTAATATTCACAGTTAATGAGCTCTATACAAAAGCACCTCAAAAATATAACTGAAGAAAGAGTCGGGATAGCATTGAAAAAGTAAACACTTATAGACAGTGACTGTTCCAATTCAACAAATCTCAGGAAAGTGAAGAATGTTTCTTGAGAGATCATTGTTGGTATTACTTTAATTTGTAGCATGAAAATAAGGAGGATGTAACAGAGGAAAGGGTTCTTGATTTGGAGCCAGAGGAACCCTGCCCAATCCAAACAGAAATAGAGACAAAGCTGCCAGTCGTAGAGGAGAATGGTGAACAAGAGGCAGAGCCTGTGGGGAATGGAGCAGAACACAATTGTGAGAATGAAAGCAGTGACCTCATTATCCCTACAGAGAGCAAGGAAAACTTGGAAGCACCGCAATACATTTTCCAAGAAGGTGTGTCTTTTCCCTCAGGTACTGCTCTTTGAATCTTACTGGCTATAGTCAAGTAGAAATGTGAATAACTGAGATTAGGTTTTTTGTCATGTAGTAATTTCTTGTTGTTTTAACTTTCATTTTGATTGTCTACCATCCCACCCAAATTCAAACCCATGTCCATATAACCTATTTTGCTGTGTACCGCATTTTTTCAAATTCTTCAGACGCTAATGGAAAGAAGCAGTATGACCGAGAATTCCTGCTGGGATTTCAGTTTATGCCAGCGTGTATGCAGAAACCAGAAGGGCTTCCTCCAATCAGTGATGTTGTCCTTGACAAGGTGGGCAAGATGTGATTGCTCTTCTTGCTACCTTTTCAAAATCCTTCAGCTGCCTTATTACTGTACTATATCCATGCAGTTGCTATGAACATTAAATTACAAATGTAAAGGTGTTTGCAAATTTAACCTTGTCTGATATTAATTTTGTCAGTTTTACTAAATATCTTGTTAATTTTCTTATAGATAAACCAACATAAGCTGCCAATGCGGACCCTGGATGCAAGGGTTATATCAAGGGGTCCAGATTTCACTCCTGCTTTTGCAGACTTCAGCCGTCAAATTCCGGGAGGGCGCGGAGCTCCTGTAAGTACAGGACTAAAAGAAATGAACTCTTTTGATAAATTATTTTTTGGCCCATAAAAATTCTATTGAAATTAAGTTTTATATTTGCCGCATGTGTCCACAAGCCACCTTCATACATTTTTAATTGTAAAGAATAAGGCACTTTTTTCTATAGTAAAATATAATCTATGAGTAATAGTTGCCAAAAAAGCTATTTTCAGTTTTCCTTTTCATTGCTTAACATCTGTTCTTTGCTTCCTTATTGCAACTTTTTATTCTTTACAAAAGTATTTCAGTTATCTAAATATGACTGGAATAGAATTTTTTATTAACATATATAGTTGCAAAGATTTAAAAATAAAATGTATTCAAATCATTTTATGAGAACACCTATACATTTGAGAAAAACGATAGTGTTCGGGAAATAGAATGTAGAGAAGATTTTTTTTTTTTTTCTCCAGGAATAAAAAAACCTTAAAATACACTATTAAATGTTTAGAATCAATATATTTATGTAGTACATGGCAGGCCTGTCCTGATTAGTTTCACTACTCATAGTTACTTTAATAATTGGGGCTAAACTCCATCAATCCATAAACTAAAATATATTAAAACTGGAAAAAAAAAATTCTACTTGTATTAGTAAAACTCTTATATTTAATATTTAAAAGGTCACCTTGGCTATTAAAGCAACTGTTATTTTGCAGATGATCAGTGTGGGCCAAAGACGATCCCAGCCAGGTCAACGTAGGGAACCTCGCAAGATTATCACCAATGTGTCTGTAAATGATGATGTACAACTAAAAAAGGCAGAGAATGCCTGGAAACCTACACTAAAACGAGAAGGTCCTGTGGAGGATCTTGAAGGCATAAAAACACAGGTGGGCCACACCAACACATTTTTTTTCAGTAATTTATATTTGCTTTTATATAAATTCCAGTAGGCTGTTTGCAAGTCAGTTTTATTCACAAGTCCAGCATGTAATGGTACGTGTGGATAAAAGATTTAGTTTCAGGCAGCTCTGGATTTGGACATATAAGCAATGTTTTTCTGTCTTTTTTTTAATGTGCTTTGATCAACTTACAAGTATTGTATATGACATAAAGTTTATAATAACAAAAATAAGATCTTCCCATGCCTGCTGCCACCACTTGGCAGACATGTGAATTATCCTTAACCGCTAGTTTTGGACCTGAGGACAACTTTGTTTGTATGTATGAAAGTTCACAACTTAAAAGTTTGTAAGTAGGGGACTATCAGTATTTGACATTTCTAGTAGAATATGATGTTGATATGGAAAAATTCTTGGCACTGAAAAAATGTAAACTATTTTCAGTTGAAAAAAAATTTCTATGGAAATTCTTACTGGGATTTTTTCTTAAAGATTCCTTTCTTGAGACATTCTGCTTTTTTCTCTGTTTAGGAACTATTCCGGAAAGTGCGCAGCATCCTAAACAAACTTACTCCTCAAATGTTTAATCAGCTAATGAAGCAGGTGGCAGATCTGACGATTGATACAGAGGAGCGACTGAAGGGGGTCATTGACCTTGTTTTTGAGAAAGCCATTGATGAACCAAGTTTTTCAGTTGCTTATGCCAATATGTGCCGCTGTCTTGCAACAGTAAGTCTGGAAATTTGTCTCTCATATTAGAACATTTGAATGATATTAACAGTTAACCAGTTATATAATTCCACATCAACAGCCATATCAGTCAAAGGTCTACAAAATTAAACTCATAAAAATTTGCTTTAATTGTGAATAGTTATCTTTATTTGCATTCAGGAACACAATAAAAAAGTTTCCATCATGCCACTTTTAAGTACAAAATTCAAAACAAATGTAATTAAAATTTAACCAATTACACAATTTATTCATGTATACAATGTTGTTCTAACTCAATTTACCATGAACACATTTAGTTAGTCTAATATTTTTTTTTATCCAAAATTTCATTTGGTATCCCGTCATTTCCTCCTTTTGCATCCCTATGAATTATCCAGCGATCCATCATCATACTGACATCTCAGCATCCTTGGTACCATCTTTCCATATCATTAATATCTTGAAGAAATCATTCACCTTTCTCTTCAACCTTAGCTTCAAGATTTTCCAGGAGAATTTCACTAAGAAGTGAACTTTGAGACTCAATGTTGCAACACAATTTTTTCAAGAGTAACAAATACATTTGTCACTTTCTTAAAACAAAATGATGACTTTAAATGATACTAAGGCCTCTCATTCCAAGTCCTTCATCACATCATCAAATCCAGAAATCAGTTTCCTAATATCAGTTTCAGCAAAAATGCCCTCTTTCAGTTTATCCTCAGACAATACTGGGAAATGTTTGGCACAAATACATTAAACAGGCTTCATCTTTAGATAAGGTTTTGACAAACTGCTTCATTAACACTAGAATCCCTGAAGCCTACAAAAAATCTTGTAATCCCGTGCCACCTTAATTTCCTTCACACCTCTCCATCAGTGTCTTTTGTTTTGCAAATTTGTCGATCAGCACAAACAGCCGGCTATCCAATTCCACCCCAACCACCAACAGAGCTGAGTTCATCACAAAATTCTCAGAGCTTTATTGGGTAAATAATACATCGTTATCTGGAATACATACATTTCATGTGTGTTCCATGTCTACAACGGTCTGTGTATGCACTTTTATTCAAGAATATAACCAAAGATGATAAGTCATTCAATTTGCATGTTGCTGTCAATGAGTTAAAAGCCCAAGCCCAAATGTCAATCGACAGAAATTTGACATGTATGCCTGGATGGTGCAGAGGTATGTGCTGCTGCCTTATAACCAAAAAGTTTCAGGTTCAAGACTGGGTGTTCCACGTTTTGAGTAGTGAGCTGCTATTATTATTACTAAAATATAATACAAAAGTACATTTGATTTGAGTCTGTAACACCTGGTGTAAATTTTGGCTACTTGTAAAAGTTAGCGCTCTTTTTAATTAAGTTCTATTCTGTCACATGGTACAACAAATTTGCCTCTTCCTCTCTGAGCTGATGGCGTTTATCTCCATTCTTTTCACAAGAGCAACGATGACCACAGTTGGTGCTGTGGTTGATGCCTACTCAGAACTATTTTTTGTACTGGTAATCAAAGATACGATATCATGTGACCGCTATCAGACTGGACAAATGCAGAACTGTAACAACAGACAGCTTCTTCACAGCGCTTTTGCTGCCTATTAGACTGCAGCACCATAAAACAACTCTGCTTGGTACCATAAAGGAAAATGGGACGGGAACTTCAACCTGCAGCTCAAGGCTCTTCAGTGCAAGTGCAATTCTCCACGCTAGTGTTTAGATCTGGCAGTGCCATGTTGACAGTGTATGCGGTGTATTCTAGTGTTAAACCAAGCTTAATATGAAATGATGCCAGCAGCACTTTATCTGGATCCACCAAGCTAGGTGTGACAATGTTTTCGGCACCTTCAGAACCCAGTGTAAATTCATGACTCTGCTGTCCCAGTAACAGAGAAAACATGAGAATTTTGTATGCCGTGACTGCTGACCCAGTAAGATGCACACAATGTCCAGGTCCCCACATATGAACTAAAGGTGTTCATTTATCAAATAAAATTACTTTTGCTTTAAATGTATATTTTAATATTGGAAAAATATTAAATTCAAGCAAATTATAATAAAAAAATTGAAATATGAACAGTTTACAGTACAAAAACAATAAAAAATTAGTTTTGTGAAAAAATGTTATGTGATGGAGAAAAATATTTTTAATTTTTGAATAGAACACCCAAAAATATATGAAAATCAAATGAAATAATCAAAACACTTTTTTCAATGTACACAATGAATACAGCATATATGCTATTAAGTGAATGCCAGGTATGTTGAGAAAAATTGTTTATTTACACTGAATAATAATATTTCACACATAATTCAGCTGAATGATATTAGATAAGTGAAAGTTTTTATAACTTTTTTGTGTCCGAATCCCTCTGCAGTTGAAGGTGCAGATGACTGATAAACCCAACAGCACTGTGAATTTTCGGAAGCTTTTGTTAAATCGCTGCCAGAAAGAATTTGAGAAGGATAAAGTCGATGATGATGTTTTTGAGAGAAAGCAGAAAGAGTTGGAGTCTGCTGCCTTAGTAAGTCAAATAGGAAGTAAATATAAAGTGGATGCATTTGTGCACATTCAACAGTATTGTTTTTGTTCTTTCAATTGTAGTTTTTGCATAGGCATCTTTGTTTTCTGTTATAAATAAACCATCTGTTTTAGTTGTCTCTGTTATTATATTTAATTGCAAAAGTTCAGGCTTCTAAGCATAACATGTTCCCTCAAGTGATTTCCTCTCTTGCAGCAAAGTGAGCGAGATCGTCTTCAAGAAGAGCTTGAGGAGGCAAAGGACAAAGCTCGAAGGCGATCCATAGGAAATATAAAGTTTATTGGTGAACTGTTCAAACTCAAAATGTTGACAGAAGCTATTATGCATGACTGTGTTGTGAAGCTTCTTAAGAATCACGATGAGGAATCCCTGGAGTGCCTTTGTCGGCTACTGACTACGATAGGTAAAGACCTGGACTTTGAGAAGGCAAAGGTGAGATCAGTGAAGAAGTTGAGTAAACAGCTGCATGGTGTACAGATTTGTCATCACCTTTTATATCATCTGTATGTTTGCAGAATCTAAACAAGTATAAAAAGTTAAACTATTTTGAAAAAAAGTTGGAAACTGCTGAAATGAAATTAACATTGCATAGATCTGAACCTCTGTGCAAAGGAAATTAACGGGTATGTATTGCAGAAAAAGCACATACACCATTGTTAACATGGGAGACTAATTTGAGGATCATATTTTGAGGTGTTGTCACCTTTAACTTGGTTTCTGTACATTAGCACAGAAATTAATATATAAACTCTTAACTATAATATATATAACTATATTAATATATGGGGGGCACGGTGGCGCAGTGGTGTAGCGCTGCTGCCTCGCAGTAAGAAGACCCGGGTTCGCTTTCCAGGTCCTTCTTGCATGGAGTTTTCATGTTCTCCCTGTGTCTGCATGAGTTTCCTCCCACAGTCCAAAGACATGCAGGTTAGGTGGATTGGCGATCCTAAATTGTCCCTAGTGTGTGCTTGGTGGGTGGCGGGGTGTGTGTGTGTATGTGTGTGTGTGTGTATGTGTCCTGCGGTGGTCCTACCTTGTGCCCTATGCTGGCTGGGATTGGCTCCAGCAGACCCCCATGGCCCTGTAGTTAGTTTATATATTAATATCCACCCATCATCCAACCCGCTATATCCTATCTATATGATACATTTTCACTATCTGTTTCAGAGAAAAAAAAACTGACTTAAGTGCAGTAAGAAGATTCTTTTTTCATTAATACATAATGTGTTACATGAATAAATGTTTACTAAAAACCATTAGCTGGCAAAATATTAATGAAATGACTAAGCTTTTGACAGTCTGCTGTGAAAAACATGATCTAGCTTTAGAACTGGACTCTGCAGTGTGTTGCAGGCTTTTAATGACAGCCCTTTGGGTTACCGGAATAAATTTTGAGATCCTCCATAATCATGGATGAATGTAGTTTCACCCCACTGTAGTATCTCAAAAGCAGAAGGCGTCAGCTGTGTAGTGCCTTCTTTAATACAGGTTAGTTTCCAATGAGAGAAAAGTCTTGTCACATATGGTTTGTAAATGGTAAAAATTAAACCTGTATTAGAGGAAGAGTTGATATCATGACAGCTTAATGACATAACGATTCAGCTTATTTAGTTCATTTGATTGAAAACATCCAAAGTTAGACCCCTAGAATCTAGGTCACAACGTTAAAATCAAAATATGTGTTTAGTAAGCCTAATTTTATTTAATTCTAGCCAACTTATGTAGAACCTACTCTTTTGGTGCAAATTTAAATAATTTTTATGAGTGAATACCTTGCATGCAAAATTGGTTCCTTCACATCAAAGTATCATAAAATGTAATCTAGTGAACGTTAAATATTCAACGTTGATTTAACCCTTTGGACATCACATTTTTTCCATCTTAGAAATATTGCAAAATGAAAATTAATAGGCAAAATGCCTATTAAATTAAACTGTTAGGATCTTGAAATGCTAGCTCATTCAAATTAGAACTGAGTATTGTAATTGTACAAAAGATCTATTAATTCTGCTGCTGTCGTTTCCTGATTTCATTCCTGAATGTTGCTATTCACAGCGCAGCCAATGATCTTTTAGTACAGGGGTGCCCACACTTTTTCGGCTTGCAAGCTACTTTTAAAATGACCAGGTTGAAATGATCTACCTACATTAAAAATTATATATATACTAGCAGAATACCCGCGCTTCGCATTGGAGAAGTAGTGTGTTAAAGAAGTTATGAAAAAGAAAAGGAAAAATTTTAAAAATAACGTAACATGATTGTTAAAGTAATTGTTTTGTCTTTGATATGAGTGTTGTTGTCCTATCTATCTATCTATCTATCTATCTATCTATCTATCTATCTATCTATCTATATATATACAGTATATATATATATATATATATATATATATATATATATATATATATATAGCAAAATACCTGTGCTTGGCAGCGAGAAGTAAAAGAAAAGGAAACATTTTAATAGTAATGTAACATGATTGAGAATGTAATTGTTTTGTCATTGTCATGAGTGTTGCTGCCATATATACTGTATATATATATATATATATATATATATATATATATATATATATATATACACACACAAATATACCTATGGGGTGCCAAACAGACAGACAAATTGATTTTGTAAATATATAAAGTCGGCGTCAGAATATATAAAGTCATTCCCGAATATATAAAGTCAAAAGTTGAATATATACAATTATCGCTGAAATATATAAAGTCAAAACCTGAATATATAAAGTCAGCGTCAGAATTTATAAAGTCATTCCTGATTATATAAAGTCAACATCGGAGTACAGTATATAAACTCACTCCTGAATATCTTAAAAAAAAAAAAAAAGTCAAAATCTATTGATTGAAACGACTCTGAACTGAACTAAGTTAACAAAAACGTATTCAGAAAAATAAATTAAAAAAACACTGTTCGGTTAATGTTTTGAAAATGATGCATGTGCCCTGCCCAGGATTGGTTCCTGCCTTGCGCCCAGTGTTGGCTGGGATTGTCTCCAGCAGACCCCCGTGACCCTGTGGTCGGATTCAACATGTTGGGAAATGGATGGATATTCCAGCCCTGACTTTGTATATTCCAATGCTGACTTTATATATTGAAGTTTTGACTTTATATATTCCGAAATATTCCAACACCGTCTTTATTTACTCAGGTTTTGGCTTTATATATTTGGGAATGACTTTAGGCTATATATTCAAGTTTTGACTTTATATATACCGACACTGACTTTATATATTAAAGTTTTGACTTTATTTATTCCGACAGTGACTTTATATAATCAAGTTTTGACTTTATATATTCGCGAATGACTTTATATACACAAGTTTTGACTTTATATAGTTAAATGTAGTCATCATTGCATAACTTTTTCTTTACCATAGAAATTTAAAGACTAAATTCAACTTCCATTCCTAACAAAGATATTTCTTACGACTAAATAGAAGCTACTTGTATCCAAATTTGAGCTATTGAGCTGTCGCCTGCCTGCCTGAATAAATCACCCTCGCTTCGCTCTTAATTTTTTACTGTTCATTTAATCATGGCTAGTGGCGGAAAAATTATAAAATGGAAGGAGGATTACACTGAGTATGGCTTTACCAAAACAATTATTGATGGTGAATCGATTATTCATAAAGCTTCATTTGGTGATCTGTTTTTCTGTGTTAACCTAACATATTTTTTCATACTTCTTCTCAAACCAAGGGTGTGCGAGGCTAAAATGAATCGGGAACCGCTGATCAATGTAATCGGTGTACCAGGAAATCATGCATTGACAGAAGTTCCCCTTTGCTTGTGATTAAATGCGTAATTTTTAACTCGTTATGGAGCACACGCATCGAAGCTTCTCAGCTGTGCTTGTGCTAAGAAAAGTAACTAATTTAAAAATAACACGGTTGTCAATGTAACCTTTTGTAAGTAGTGCCTGGAGGATTCCGTGTGGAGGAACTCTAGAGACAGCGTGTGTATTAACTTGTGGATTTTTCTGTGAGTATTTGGTGGCAGCGTCACAAAGTCGTAAAACTGCGTTAGCTGCAGAGCGCAGCTCAGAGCGAAATGAGATGAATGGGAGGGGAGATGATGACATGACTCCCCCACCCGCCTTAACTGTCAATCCCCCAAAAACACAGTCTCTTGGAATTTGCATAAGCACAGCCCCTCACCTGCAATTTTAACTTAGTTACAAAGTGATCAAAACTCTCGTTTATATCATGCGTCCTCTCATTAAACTTGTATCCCGCATTACCTGTGGGCATGTGAAACGCCAGCGGTAGCCTGTCTATGAACTTAATTTAAAGTTTAGGTTTACACCTTGCTTTGTTTCTGAAGTAGCAGCACTCATTAATATGGTTGTATATGTCATTCGCTCGCTTCTTATTGTTTCGCTGCCTTCTGAATTATATAATGCATGTTTTCTTCAGCGGTTTTTGAAGCTCTTCCTGGTTTTCTACGTACTGCGTTGACAGTCAGTTCACGTGATTACGTGGGAGGCGTGATGATGTCACACGAAACTCCGCCCCCACGGCTTTCGAGCTCAACTCCATTACAGTATATGTAGAAAAATAGCTTCCAGTTATGACCATTATGCATAGAATTTCGAAATGAAACCTGCCCAACTTTTGTAAGTAAGCTGTTAGGAATGAGCCTGTCAAATTTCAGCCTTCTACCTACATGGGAAGTTGGAGAATTAGTGACGAGTGAGTGAGGGCTTTGCCTTTTATTAGTGTGTGTGTGTATATATATGTGTATGTGTGTGTATATATATATTCCCTGAAATGAAGGGATTGTGTTAGAAAAATGCTTTAGTTGCCTCACATTTTTATGCAATCGTTTTGTTCACCCCACTGAATTAAAGCTGAAATCTGCACTTCAACTGCATTTGAGTTGTTTCATTTAAAATTCATTGTGGTAATGTACAGAAAAAAGTTGTCTCTGTCCAAATATTTATTGACATTATATATAAGCATTCGTAGTCTGAAACACAGTCTGATTGTATGGGTGGTTACCTACCAGGTAACGTGTGGTTTGTCTGCAAGTCGGCAAACATTCGCTGCGGGTGCCCTCTCAGTTGCGAGAAGCAGATCATAGAATGTTACATAGTTAACTGTCAAATAATGCAAAGAGTACACGACACGTGTTTCGCCCTATTTTGGGCTCATCAGGCATACACACTCCACTGCACCCCTCATCGGAGATCGAACCTCGGACGTCAGACAGATGCACTTAGATTGTGACAGTGTGAGGAAAAAAATCCTCTTCCAATTCCACATCCAGCCCATACCCTCCCCAAACATTTTTTTTAACCTCTTCTTTAGTCGATATAAATTGGAAGGCTAACTAGATCAAAGCCAGAGTTTTGCAGTAGCTCGCGTGTTTGATCATGCGTGTGGGATGACCAGTGTGTTAGAAGAAAACAAATCTCAGACTGGCCGCCCTGTATGTCAATCAAGTGGCAAATGCCATAGGGAAGATATATGATAGACTAACGTTTAAAAAAAACTTTTTTTTTTGAATGCAACACAATCTACCTGCACTACCTTTGCGATCTACTGGTCGATCGCGATCGACATATTGAGCAGCCCTGTTTTAGTGTAACCTGGCAGTTTGTAAAGTGCTGAGGAGATTGGCCGAGCACTTTTGCCCAGCCCTGGAGTAGTTATGTCTGTGGTAGAGTCATTGCATCACCGAACTCCGAAGGAACGCCCGTCTTGTAGCATCTTCTGTCAAGTTGTCTGTAGTTAATCATTACAGGAGACTTTTCAAACAAATTCCCATCTCCAGCAAGATTTATCATATCTCTATTTATCCCATTCCAAGAACGTCTACAAAACTTAATCGGTGTGCGTCAATAAGAAGTGGGTATTATATCTGTGTAATAAGGCTTCATTGGTATATAAAATAATGGCTATATATAGGTATCATAATTATTAAGCAATTTTACTGTATGTTATTTCTTATTTATTTATTTTATATTGTTCAGATAGATATGTTTTAGTTTTAAAATTGTTTTTTTTTTTACCAGTAATACTTATGCTTAAATATTGAAGTTCATGAATGGCACATCTCCTGACATTGTTTAAACTGCGTCAACGCTTTCAAGCTTTTTTAATGATTTACCTTGTGCATAACGTTTTTAGTACAAAATAGCATTTAATTCATTATTATCCATTACAGTATAATAGCGTTCATTGCAGTTTGTTCTCTATATCATACAGTATTCAGAGTTCAGTCAAGTTCTTAGTTACTATTTGCATTTATTGTAGTTTTAAATAAATAAATCCTTTTTCTGTTGTGTTAAAAGAAACCACACACACAAACATAATCATTTTTTTATATAAACATTATCATCTAGCCTTGGTGTAATCAACTTCTTGAAGATATGAGTGGCATTTTAGTAAATATTTATTTGGACATTTTCTTTGTCTAGCTGTTCATATGAGACCGCCTGTGGCAATTGCATATGCTATAAAGAACTTCAGCTAAAGAATCAGTGAGGTCACAAGTGGAGTTTAATTACTCAACACCTCTGTAACAGTAATGTTTTATGATCAGGCTGTTAAAATCACTTGCTTACTACTTTACAGTTAATTAAAAACACAATAAGGTCCATATAATGTAAAGACTGTCCCAATATGAAATTGAATGTCCGATGACCTGTAATGGAAGCAGCATGCTCTATGGACAACGACTTCCAAACTAATCAAAAACACACAAACAAGCCAGACAGACAGCACCCTCAACTCTGAATCTCAGATGTCAAAGTTTAGTCTTTTTATTTCATAAACACTGTCTTAGTACAGGCCTCCCTCACCAATTCAGAAGTTGAAATTGCTGTACATCAGTTGAGTTTATATAATTTTTACTCCCCAGTCTTTCAGCACTAAGTATACACAAATACAACAGATTCAAAATGCTACCACCAGAATCCTAAATACCACAGTACCACTCAACTGACTTGACTATACAGTGTTCTGGTCAGATACATAATCATCATCTAAACTCTATTGTTTATTGTATTTTATCGAAAGATAGGAATTTCTTCAACCAGAATACCTTTGATTACTATATACTTTAGATAATCATGTTAGGCCTACATCACATTACACAACTTTGAGTCGGAGGATCTCATGGCCTTGATTATGTTACATTACAGGAGAAGACAGATTACATTATTTTCTTGTGATTTTTAATAGAGTGCAGTTTATGATCTTTATTTTAATAGACTTGTACTTGGAAGACTGAATTTCATGTGATACTAGCAGTGTCCTCCAACTTCTACATACAGTATAAATATTCAGACTTAAACAATAATAGATTTTTATTTGAGATCTATTTTTCAATATTTTAAGAAGATTTCTGAATATGCTGACTATGAAAGCCCATGCTTTACAATAAACTATAAAATAATGAGTCTTCCAGGCTTCTAGTTCTGTTAGGAGCCATTCATAGTGATACGGCACTGGGTTGTTGTCCGAGAAAGACAGTGCAGTTATGATTCATCCATTTCTTGAATTTGTAATTTATATTGTTTCATTGTCCTTACAAGGTAAATATTCATGATCTATTAATATTAAAATGAATAAACCCACAGTTATATGCTTGCATTGTTTTTTTAAATGGCGGGTATTAAAAATACTAATAAAAAAATAATAATAAAGAATCATTTAGGAATTACAAGATTTAGTGGAGTCTTAACATTTTCTTAGTGACAAAAAATAGTTCTGTTTAAAGTAGAATACTTGAATACTTTTTGTTACATTTAGTGGTGGCTTCTCCTTGTATAACTGTTATTACAAAATATTAAAAGATAAATAGTAATCACATAGAACACCTTTTGTATGATTGCAATCCTTTTACATACACTATTATTATAACATTGTATAGAAACAATGCAACTTGTCAAATTAACTACTACTTGATTGTTTTCAGTTGGAAAATAAGTAGAATTTCTTTAAACATTAGACATTTTATTTCTTCCTTCAGCCTCGAATGGATCAATATTTCGCCCAAATGGAAAAGATTGTGAAAGAAAGGAAGACATCATCTCGAATCAGGTTTATGCTACAGGATGTGATCGACTTAAGACAGGTGAATTAAGCTACCTCTCCAGAATAGAAACAAGCATTTTCTTTCTAACAGCGTTTTATTGCTGTTTTTTCCCTCTTTTTATTTACTGTTTCCAACATTGTTTCAGTTGTTATAGGCAGGGTTGAAACCTTTTAGTACTGTGTTCATATTTAGCAGTCAGTATAATATCTGGTAGATAATGGCTTTTGAAAACTCAATAACAGTGAAGCACATTGCTAAAATTTTAGAAGCAAATGAATAAAAAAACAAAAGATGCACTGATCAGTAAACTAAAGTATCCATTGCATCCCTTTGCCTTTGTTTTTAAGGGCACCACCGTATATTTGTCAAACGATTGTAAAGCCATCATCCTATGTAAATCTAACATGTGCTACAGTAATAACTGTGAAATTGTTAGAGGGCCTTTTTAAAAAATGTTGTCTAATTATATAATAATACCCTGTATGAAAAAAAAATAAAATGCTTTGATTGTCTGCTTTGTGTATTTTATCAATTTTAGAATAACTGGGTGTCAAGAAGAGCTGATCAGGGCCCTAAAACTATTGAGCAAATTCATAAAGAAGCTAAAATTGAGGAACAGGAGGAACAGAGGAAAGTCCATCAGCAGTTGTTATCTAAGGATAAGCGACGGCCAGGTTAGTAGACCTGGATCTGCATGCAAGGAAATATTTTCCTAACTAAGCAGTGGGCCCTTGATGTCTTGATAAAGGAAGGGTGGGTAAGGTTCTGCCAAACTGTAAATAAGTAAGGCAACTAATTCAGCAACATTAGGTAGTAAAACGGATTTATCAGTATGGTTTCCATTTCATCACACATTAAGTTCAACCAAAATGAATCGGAAATGCATGATGAAATACACTTTTGGAAACAGTTAATCACACTGTCAAAACAACAAAAAATGGCTGACTTAAGTGAGGAATTTGTGAAACGAAGTTAAGAACATAGTGCACTCAGTGGGTTCAGAATAAGCTTGGAAAACCTTTTGTATCTGAGGGCTTATTGCATAAGAGAAACCAGGGTAAACATTAGAAGGATTAGAAAGAGTGTGCATTTGTCTAGTATATACACACAGATATGTACATATGTCAATTTTTTTCTCCTACCTACAGCTCCTTTTTGTCCACTGTTTTAAAATATATCATTTCTGAACTAATTGTGCCACACCATCAACTGTAAAGCACCGTTTAGGAAAGCAAGAATGTAAGAGAACTGACAGACTGAAAGGGTACACTGTGCCTGGAGTGGTGACTGTAAAAAGAAAGAGGGAAAGTTTTTTGGGATTTTTTTTTTTTTCCTACCAAACTTGTACCTTTCTGGAAAGAATAAACAGAAAGGCCTTCTTACATTATGAAATGGCAATTAAAATAAATGTTAGATTTTAGATAGCACGTCTCGCCTCACTCACATGGTCAAAACGTGAAAGCCTAAGTTTACATATGTTATCTGTCAGATTTTAAAAATAGCCCAATACTCTTCTGGTTCTGTTTGATTTGTTTTGATTGCATATATACCTGTCTAGGTCTGTTGATTTCTCTTTACTAGGATCGTGCTGTGCTTTCGCAACTACTGTACATGTAGATCAAAGGCAGCTCTCTCCACAAAACTCCTTTATTACTCATTTACACCAGGTGGATTCCATTATCGTTTGTGTCAGCATCCAGTCTTCATTGTGTCTCCCCATTCTCTCTCTTCATTCTGTTGGTTCTTAATCCTTAGTTTACTTCAAATCTTTTCTTTCTATCATTAATTAAGTTGCCCTCCAAAGCTTTGTGAACACTTAACCAGCTTATATATTGGTATATTTTTAATCTCTATTCCATACTTGGCTCTATTTTTTTTCAGAAATTTTGATTGAGTAGTAAATACAACCTTTATTACCTGTTTTCTTCTAATGAGGTTTTTGGCTATTTCCAGTTACCCCATTAACCTGTATATTTTCAATAATTTTCTTTTTAGTTAATCGAATATATCAAAAATAACATGTCTGTCCTAGGGTAGTATTTTCCTCTTGCATTGTCATGTCTGCTGCTTTCCTGCTTAACACCAGGTCAACCATTGTTGCAGCATTGTTTAATTATATTAGTTTGCACATTGTAGAAGATGGGCAGACCTCTGAAACTGTCCTTAAATCCAAAATAAATGGAATGGATTTTTTTTTATTTGTTCCAACTAATTTCTTAATATTTGTGTTTTATCACATTAAAATGAATGAGCCGTTCTTACAGATAGATTGATTGGCAATAAATTTGTTTTTTATTTGCTGGTTTTAAACTTAATCATAATCACATATATTGCAAAATATAATCTCACTGCAGCATTATAAGACAACAATCACTAAATTAAAATATAATACATATTTCACAATAAATCTAGAATATCAATATAATGTGGTAACTCAAACAGTTACACTTAAGCCATATAGCTTTGACAGTATTTTCAAGATGTCATTTAGATGTGTCAAATTGCTAATACCTGTAGTCTGTTTTACTTTCCTGAAGAAATCAGCGAAATGTTTTATGGACTAGGAAAAGAAAGACAGGCTATAATAGGTGTGAACGTCTTGAAAAATGCTGAAGAGATTGTTGTGATTTATAGTAATGGGATTAAGAATATCTGAAGAAGGAGGAGTTTGCAAAAGCTCCGCAAAGGTGAAAACTGAAATTTATCAAATTCTAAATGCGGCCAAAGTTCCTGGAAAAGGATGGTTGACAGGCCTGTGTAACGTGAATATACATAAAGGGGGATACATAAGACTGGAAAACGAGTCTGCTTGTTGCAGTTATCCACTGAGTTATCCACTGTGTGATAAAGCTTTTGAAGAAAGTAAAAAGGTGCTTAACAGAGTGCTAGAGAAAAGAATCCATGATCAAGTGAAAATGCCTGTATGTGACAAAAAGAAGGAAGCTGCAGTATGCATTTGCAGATCTGGAAAAGGTGTTTGACACATTACCATAAGAGATGGACATTAAGAAAGTTAAGTAATGAAGAAATGGTTATTGTCTGTGGTGGTGTCGGTGTGTGAGGGTCCGCAAATGCGGACAGTGAAAGTTTTGAGGTGACATTAGGGCTGAACCAGTTAAGTTTTAGAAAAAAAGAATGTGATAGTAGCAGAAGGCATAAACAAGAGGTGGGTGCAGGCCATGCAGCATGTGGAGTAGATGTGCTGAGTAAGCTCAGTTCAGTGCATAGGTTTGTCAGAAGTGAGTGCCTAAAAGATGTGGTGATACAAGTTCAAAAGTGGGTGCATAGACTTGCATGTGTCTTGCATATGTCTGCGTGAATATTTCTCTCAATACTCTGGTATTTGTCACGCCTCCAAGTGTTGTTGTTGATTCTGTATTAGTCTTATCTGACTAAAATAGAGAGAATGAAAAATATCCTGTTCAGGGTTGGTTCTCAGCTTGGCTGCCAACACTGTCAGGATGGCCGCCTTACCTATCACTAAATACCACTAAACTAGAACGGTTGGTTAAAAAATGGATGGATGGATTTTATTTATTATGAAAGTACATTCATGGAAAAATCAGTTATTTTTTTCGCTCTGCTATTAACATCCTTATTTTTTGCTTTTGATTTAAAAAAAAATACTAAATTCCAAATAATGACAAAGTTGAAAATGGCGAAACCAAATAGACTCGTGCTGTTCACCTCTTGTCTAAATTTCAAAGAAAAGTATAGGGTGAACTTTAATAATTTTAAGACATGGAATTACAGTATATACTGAGAAGTTCAGTACTGATATCAAATACACCTCTATCCAATGTGATGACTAATTTTCTCGTCATGTCTGAAAATATAGATTGGCATTGTTTCCTCGGTGCAAATACAGAATTTGACTGAAGCTGCTGTAAATCAGTTATTCTGCTCACTAATCAGGTCTTGCTTTGAAAATGTATTATTGGAAATGTGTTAAAATATAGCAATAGCAAAAGTTATTGTAATAACTTTGAAGCATTCTGTTAATTATTTTTTTATACATTTGATTGTGTGCAGTCTTATTTACAATACATAGACTTTCACTACACTACTAGTCTGACAACAGCAGCCATATGAATAGCATGCATATGCACTTTAGGCATAGCTGTAAAATAAAATGTCTTCCTATTGTCATGTGCTGCATTAAGATTTAAATATTTTTTATATACTTGCTCTGCCCATCATTTTGCAGTTGTGCAAAGGGAGGAAACTTGGAACACTGTGCCCATGTCAAAGAGCAGCCGGACAATAGACCCCAGCAAGATTCCCAAAATTACCAAGGTGTGCTGTTTAGTCTGTCTTGCTTTTCTGTTTATTAATGCAAAAATAATTGTTTTGCTTTGTAATGTTCTCATTTTAGCTTTGTTGCTCTGTCTCATTGGCCTACTTTTTTTAGATAGGCATTTATACAAGATAATAGGTTTTTTCGCCCAAATACAGAAAAAGACATCATTCAGTTCATTTGATCTTCTCTGTTTTTTTGCAGCCAACAATAGATGACAAGATCCAGTTAGGCCCAAGGGCCCAGCTAAGTTGGGGGAAAGGAAGTAGTGGTGGGGCTAAGGCCAGTGAATCAGGTAATTATTCAGCATTGAACTGTACAACTACAGTATGTTTGTGTTTTATAGGAGAAAGGGTGACAATGTTTAATTATAATGTACTGTTTTTAAGATGTTTTCCGGCACTATAATGTTTCAGCAGGGTTTCTCATAATAAATATTTCCATACCCTGTCATAACTCATGTTCTGATTTTCAGACTCCACACGTTCAGGCACAAGCAGTTTGAACAGATTTTCGCCACTGCAGTCAGCCGCACAGCCTGTGTCTTCAATAGCTGTCCCAGCTACTGATTTTGATCCTCGTAGAACTCTTAACAGGTAAAATGATAATTCTCTCATATTTGAAGGCAAAAGAGTGAAGTGTTCTATTGTAATTTCTAGATTTAAATAGAATGCAGTCCAAGAAATGTAAGGTTTAATATTTTTGTGGTAAACGTTAATAGTTCTGTAGGTGTCTAGATAAATTATAAACAAAGCATTTGAAATTATGCATCTTCAGAATTATGTGTTATTTACAGCTGTTTTCAGTAAGGGCTTAACATTTTCAAGCAGCATACCAGATATGCTAACATATTGCTTTTTCAGATTCAGACAATATTTACTCTTTTGTTAAAATCACATAAAATAGCATCAATGTGTTTTTTTTTTTGTCTGGAATGCATTTTAACTAATCATGTAACAGTATTCTTGCAATTACCAGTGTTATGCAAACAGGGTAGTTTTTTTTTAACCAATCATTAGCAAGCTGCTCTTTGTGACTCACTGTGAGTGTCTATACTTAAGATGCAGTCAGTTCCTTAAGGCTGGGAAGGTTATAAATAAATGATGGTGGGCTTGGTTGGAGTAAAATGGTGGTGAAGGACAATGCAGTACCAATTGTTGTCATAATCTGAACAAATTTTGTGCTTGTTACTGCGCAGCTTGCTCTAACAAGCTGCAATTCAGCATAAGCAGAAAAAACATGCTGCTACATCTATTGCGGACCCTATATGCAACGAAAAAATACATATTGTCAGAATTATTGCAGAACATCACCTTCATAAACTCAGTATTTACTGAGGTGTCAAAAGAGTGAACTGCTAAAGATGTATATCTATGGCTGTTTTGTCTTGATAGAGTAATATATTACTCTCCCCTTTTGTATTATTAATATGTAGTCTTTGTCAGAATGCCTCAAATCTCCCAGACTTACCACTGTTTTTAAGGTATTGTACTTTATAATTTCTCCCCACCTTCCCTTCTACATTTATAACTTCAGGCAGTTAGGTGTAGTAAAAAACAAAAAGGAGTTAAGTTACAATTTAAGTAATGTATTCATAATATTCATAAATAATAACAATATGCAAAGTACATTTGAATATTGGCAACCAAATAACCTTATAAATGCTAATGGGTAGGTTCAGTTGGCACACAGTCTTGTTAATTACTTAAAATGTCTTTTAAGTCCTCATTTTTGGTCAGCTTTCTTCAGAACAGTCCACATGCCTGTCTCAATAGAGAGTTAGGGAAGGATAAAGCAAGCAAATATATAGATTTATTTCTGTCCAATCCCTACAGCCAATAGGGCATCATGGTACTTAAAGGCTTCTGATACAAGCCAATTCCAAACAGCCATACCTCAGACCAATGGGGCACAGAATACCTTCACACCTGCCACCCCCCAAAACCATTTGTTAAGGTGAAGCATGCCAGCTAGGTAGTTGTCCTCCATGCAGGAGTTGACTGAGAGAGTCCTGCAGAGAATCTCTTGCTAAACGTGTTTGAGGCACTCACACCGACCCTGTCGTAAAATTGCCTATTCTGACTTAGTCCTAGGGGCTAAACATGAATGCTTCTCACTAATGTAACACTGATATTACATTTGCTTTGCCTAAGTTACAAATAAAGGCATACAAAATATTTATCAACTTGTATGCAAAATTTCACACCACAACAATGGGCTATTTTATTAATTTCTTTGTTTTAATCAGTCATCTTTATTGTTTAATTTGTTATAACCAAATCAGTGCTTCGTGTATCTAAGAATGATATGAGTTCTTTTTTGTGACATTCTTATTTACACACTCTAAAAATATTGTGTGTGACATATAAGAACAAAGAATTTGGATCAGTTTACAGACTATGTCTAGTCTTAAAATTGCAGTGGTTTCTGCATTTCATACACAGTATTATAATAAATTGTCATTTGAAGATGCATTATTTAATAACTTTGTCTTTTAGTGGCCGTAGCAGTACAGCACGGGAAAGAAATGACAAACCAGCGAGTGCACCCACTGCCCGGTCTGGCACTTTCACTCGAGGCAACAGCAACAAAGAGCTATTAGACAATCTCACTCAGGAGGAACAAAGACGAGAAGCCCTTGAGACAGTGAAGCAGCTGACAACCATGGCAGAGGAGAAAGGGGGAGTTGAAGCTGACCAGACTCGTGCTCGGGAAACAGGTACGTGTTTGCAGCCTGCTTGATCCAATTCTATGAGCTGCTGTACTCTCAGAAAAAAATTATATACTTATAAGACTGATGGTGGTGTGACTGCCCTATACAGGGGCTAATATTGACCTCTTTGTTTTGTACATTCCTTCAGTCATATGGGCTTAGGTCTGTATCATGAGTAATAAAATGAGATCTAGTGGCCAATAAAGCTTACAAAGCAAATTTGAGCACTTTGGTTACATGCATTTCACCAACATGTTCAGCAGAAATGTCAGCCAATGTCACATTAATACAACACCAATAATAGGCCAAAGTATGGTTATGTATATAAAAATTTAATTTGTTGTCTTTAAGCAACACACAACAACCAATGCACTTATTTCTATTAAACGTTGCAGTTATTTCCAGTGTAATCTTAATTAGTATATACAGTTAGGTCCATAAGTATTTGGACACTGACACAATTTTCATTGTTTTGGCTCCATACATCACCACAATGCATTTGAAATAAAGCAGCCATTATGTGATTGAAGTGTAGACTTTCAGCTTTAATTTAAGGGGTTTACCAAAAATATCATATGAGCCGTTTAGGAATGACTGCCATTTTTCTGCGTAGCCCACACATTTCCAGGGGCTCAAAAGTACAGTATTTGGACATTTGACTGATAAGCTGCTCTATAGCCAGGTTGGAGCAGTTCCCTCATTATGCCATTAATTACTGCACAGATAAACACAAGTGAACAATATATTGTACAGCTACTAGCTATGTTAGGCAGCATGTCAGTTGACTGTCTAAACATGGTGAGCTTGTGATGCTTTAAAAAAGTGAAACTGTGCTGAAAAGTCATGAAGCAGTCAGCTAATTAGGTATCCCATGTAGTCATGTATTCAGACATCAGTAAGATTCCACAACTCTATCTGATAAGTTTGATTTGCTCTCCTACTGAAAGATACAGTATATAGTGTTTGCCGCCAGCCTTATCCTGAAATTACAAATCGGATCAGTAGCCATTGTGATCTTTTAGAGACTGAATTTGACCCACTGTCTTGATTTAAGTATTTTTATTTTAGAATTTGGAATGCCATGTTGGTTAAGTTATTTCTGAAAACAGATGCCACATATGTTGTTCAGATTTTTATCATTTTGCATGCCTCCAAGTATTTATGTAATCACTAGGCATATAGTGTTTCGCTGTAGTTCACTTCAGAAGTGTTCAAATTGAACTCATTATGCCTAGCAACTACAGTATATTCTTAAATAGTGAGTAGTGTCAATTTGGGAATTTTTAATTTATTTATTCAAGAATTAAAAACTGCATGTCACTCTCTGTTATGTTTTACTTCCAGGGAAACTTGAAGCTCCTGTAATCACAACCACAGAAAAGCCTGCACTGAGTGAAGAGGAGATGGAAAGAAAATCAAAAGCAATTATTGATGAGTTTCTGCACATTAACGATTACAAGGTGAGCAGCATTTTTTCTTTTTCAGCTAAAAGCTTACTTCACGGGCAGATATGGCAAAGTAAGGATACTACAGGAAAACAGTCTGTGGTAATGTCTAGTGCACTGCACTTTAACCACAGGAATGCTGTTTGTTTTAGAATACACTATATACTATATTTGTAGTGAATCCTGATCTTCTTGAACTGACAAATATAAAAAAAAAACATATTGCATATTTCATTAAGAATTAATACTCCTGTACAATCTCTAGGTACAATTTTGAATTTAAAAAGTTGCTGAAAAAATATGTAGAATAATTTCGTTTTAAAGAGTTTACTGACTGATGTACAAGAAAGGAATGAGGCTATGATTGAAAAAGTATTAGAAAGATGTTCCCTAAATGCACAGCATAATAACATTTAATTAACAATTAAATATGTTTAGTCTGTATCAAAATGCTGCTCTTTTGTGAATTCTGTTCATTTTAATCTGGTGCATTTTATAAACCCTAATTCATTATGGTTTTTTTTACATGTATCTGTACTTTATAAACAAAGCATCCAGAAACTCTGAAAACTTAGTGTTATCCATGGAGAACAGTGTTTTTTTAACATGTCAGATGTGTTATTTATTTATTTCAGCGGCGTTGTTAATGCACCATAAATTCAAACAAACAGAATTTCACCAATTATGAAAATCACTTGAAAAGAAGTTAAAATGAGGTCAAACCTTATGCAGCTTGTACTACACCCAACTTGATTTAAAATGTATATTTTAATCCTTGTAAAATCCCAAATTGTAGTATTAAAGTAAATGACCATGTGTTATAGTAATAACTGCCTCACCTTAAGAAAAGAGAAAGCCCTGAAGCCTTTCATTTCCATGGGTTAGTGGAATAAATGCTGCAATTCTGAGCACTTGTTTAGTCCTGAAAGTCCTTCAAGAATCTAGACACTACTTTCCTTCATCCTTTCCCCTAACAGGAAGCAGTGCAGTGTGTAGAAGAGCTAGGTGTACCTAGTATGATGCACATTTTCGTGAGGATGGGTCTGGAATCCACACTAGAGAGAAGTCAGATCACTCGTGATCATATGGGCCAGCTGCTGTTCCAGCTTGTGCGGTCTGGAGGTCTTTCCAAAGAGGAATTCTTCAAGGGGTAAGTTTCCCAAACGCATTTCCAAAGAAAAAGAAATTATTTTATTTGCATTTCCATATATAAATTGTATAACTGAATTACTAATTAAATAACTACTGTGTATACAGATTCTAAAGTTTTTGTATTTTTTAATATATGTTTTGCCTGAAGTTTTGTAGATACTTTGGAGTTAGCTGATGACATGGCAATTGATATTCCACATATATGGCTGTACTTAGCAGAACTAATTAACCCCATAGTTCGTGAAGGAGGAATCTCTATGAGAGAATTGTTTACGTAAGTAGAACAGCTTTCCTATACTCACTATTAACTTTATTAGCATAACTTAACATTCTCTTAATACCACAACAATACATTAAGAATAACTTATAAATTAGCTTTATTAGAACATTGAATGATCTTACATATTTAGTCATGGTCTCAGATTTACTCTTCATTGAATTCACTGTCACATTGATTTTTGTTAGTAAGTTAAGACATAGATATTTACCAGAAAAATAACTCTTTGTTTTGTTGTTTTTAATTCCAGTGAATTTAGCAAACCTTTACTTCCTTTAGGAAGAGCTGGTGTCTTATTTTCTGAAATACTGCACCTACTATGCAAACAAATGGTAAGATAATTTTTTTTAAACCCCAACCTTAAATTATGTTTAAATGTATTTTTTATTTTTCCATTATCTTTAAAAGGCTCATAAAAACCATGTTTAAAGATTAAGTGACTGAAAATATTTATAAAATAGTATTTGTAGGCTTGACCTGAATGAGAAACAGGGGATCATAAATTTAGAAGTGATATCTTTGAACAGGATAGTTAGTGATCCTCATTGAATTGTTCAAAGGAAGCAAGTTATATTTTCCTAAACAAAAACACCCCCAGATTCCTCTAAACCAGGGGCCTCATGCATAAACGGTGCGTACCCACAGAAATGTTGCATAAAAACGTTTCCACGTTCAAATCACGATGTATAAAACCTACACTTGGTGTAAAGCCACGCACTTTTCCACGGTACCTCATACCTTGTTCTCCTTGTGCAAGTTCTCCACTCGGTTTTGCAGACTGGCACCACCCAGCGTCATAGCAGTGCTACTGTTCCTGTGTGGTTACTCTTTATTTTCCTGCCAAGGCTTTATAAATACACTGAAACTAACCGCATATTGTTTATTAGTGTAATACATCTGATTGTAATTAACTTGTAACAATATAATGGTCCAGGGAATAGCCATAGTATTCCAAATACTGTACCATAACTGCTCTAGTGTTTTTAGAAAGAGAAAGAACTGAAGCACGTAGTGATTCACACACACAGAGCACATTGAAGATCAAATACAAAATAAAACATTTAACATGCTACTTTAGTTATGATGGGATTTGAGAAACTAGTAAATTAAATGATTTTAAGATTTAAGTTTATGATGTTCTACTTTAATGTCAAAATAAACAATGTGATTAAAGTGGAAATTTCGAGATTAAAGTTGACATTTTGTGCTTTTTTCCCCACTGTGTGCCTATTTTTTTTGTCTGTACCCTAATAAGCTCAGACTGTGAGGCTGCAACTCGCCTTTTCACGGCAACTTTGATATGTGACTTTTTTATTTTGGCACTGTGCAACTTTGTGAACTTGAGCTTTCGAGTTTCTCCGACACACTTTGTCACTCAATCAACTTCCTTTTGTTGATTATACCACGGTTTAAATCAACAAATAATATGCTTTTCCTTTGCCTCCACTTGGTATTTGCTGAAATTCTTGTATTTTCCCCCGTGCTTTTCCCATTGTCTTTTCACAGAAGGCTGAGCTTAAGGGCTATTTATATTGATTTGCATGTTTAAAGAGGCGTAGTTCTGGGAGGAGTTGGGGCAGGACAGAAGGCGTGTACACAAGCGTTACTTTTCATGCTGATCGGGATTTATGAAGCGGAAGAACATGGAAGTTGGAGTACGCACAGATTCCTGCATCTAGATTTTTCTATGCGTAAGCACATTTCGGATTTTGGGCTTACGTCATGTTATAGTGCGAATTCTACGTACAGCGTTATGCATGAGGCCCCAGGAGTGGCGAACTCCAGACCTAGAGTGCCACAGTGGCTGCAGGTTTTCATTCTTACCATCTTCTTAATTAGTGACCAGTTTTTGCTGCTGATTACTTCTTTTAATTAACTTGGCTCAGGCCTCATAGTTGTTTCTTTTTCTTTAATTAGCAGCCAAACAATACTGAGACACAAAATAAGCCACCACATGACCAGCTCCCCCGTGCCCATCACACAATATCTGAAATTAAAGAGAGGTGATGGTCTTGGTAAGGTTGATCTCTCAGGTCACCAAAACATTTTGACCGGTGCTTAGAAAGAGCAGAAAAACAACAGTTTTCAAAATGTGTGCTGTGGCAGAATGAGAGCAGCAACAAGTCATGGAATTAAATAACGGGTTTAATTAACAGCAAGAATTGGCTTGTTGTTAAGAAAGTGATTGGAGTGAAATTGGTTGGAGTTTGAAGCCCCAATTTAGCTGGTCATCTCTTAGCTCGTTTCACATCTCATTTCTGCTTGGCTGTCATTTAATGAAGAAAGGAATCAATTCTGAGGGCTGAACTCTTCTAACAGGACTATTAAAGTGATGGGGGAAAGTTAATTAGCAGTGAAAACTGGTCACTGATTAGGAAAAGGGTTAGAATGAAAACCTGTAGCCACTGCGGCACTCCAGGCCTGGAGTTCGACACCCCTACTTTAGACTGTGTGCTGTAAGCAGTCGGTATTGCAGTGTCTTAATCTATTAGACAAATAAATAAAACAACTGTGGACAGATGGGAAGAGAGAAAAGGAAAATGCACACTAATGCACAAAAGACTTGACATTTATTTATTATGTGTTGAAACATCATGATGATATGCAAGTATGGCATTTCCAATTAGGCATACATATTAACTTACTTTTTGGTATACTTTTTTTTTTTATTATTTTATTTAAAAGCATGTAACATTCCATACAATGAAGTCAAACTTAATGAGGCAAAGCAAACTTCAACCCCCAGCACGAAAAAATGAAGAGCCAATGTCAAAATGCTACTCTATTAAAGAAACAAGAAAGGTTATCCCTGTCCCAAAAAGGATACTTATTCTAAAATGTTATTAATTAGATCCTGCCATATTTTCAAAACATTTTCTCTAAGTGAGAATTTGATTTATTTTCCCAGTTTTATGTAGTATGTAGTATTTCATGTCAGTTACCCACTGACTTTAAAGTGGTGGGGTGGGATTCTTCCAGTTGAGCAAGATAACTCTACGTGCTAGTAGTGTAGGCATTTACAGTTTGGGTGTCCTTCTCCACTTAAAGCCTGTCTGGGAGTCCACTAAACACAGCTTTTAATGGGTTAGGAGTGATTGTGACCCCGAGGCTGTCTGATAGGCATGCAAAGATTTTGGTCCAAAAAGTTGTTAATTTGGTGAACACCCAGAACATGTGGCCCAGTGAGGCTCAAGCTTGATTGCAACGTTCACAGATTGAATCTTACCCTGGAAAATTCTGGACAATTGTAATCAAAATAAATGTGATCAGTAAGAGATTTTTAGTTGAAAGAATGAATGCTTTGCACATACGGCGGTCAAGTCTATTTTATGCATGGCTGCCTTCCGCTTCTTTTCTGAAATATTAAGTGACAGATCATTTCCCCAATAAGCTCTGGGGTCTTTGAAAGGAAGGGACTTCAAGACTGATCAATAATTCTTCTGGAATAGAGCAAGGTCGGAGGTGAGGAAAATTGGGCAGGGTACTGTTTAGCAAAGTTTCTGGTTTGAAAGTAGTGGAACAATTGTGTTGATGAGAAGTTGAATTTGAAGTGTAATTGTTCATAAGATGTGAAGACATTATTTATATACAGGTTTCTAAGTGGTTTGATCCCGGCCATTTTCCAGATGTTAAGTAGTGTGTATGTTTGAGAGGGTGGAAAAGGGTAGTTATTGTGTAGGGGTACAACAGATAAAAGCTTCCTACATTGGTTATATATTCAGAAACAGTGAAGGGAAATTGGATTGTCAGTGTATTGGTGATAATGTGTATTAACTGGGGCACAAAGGAGGGAATATAGAGAAGTACTGTGAGATTTTATTTTTATTGCAGACCAGATTTGTGAATATTCATCAATTTATGTTGATGTCCAGGAGCCTCATTAATAACACTGTGTGTAGAATGCACACTAAAACATGACGTACAGAAAAAAAATGGAAATGTGCGTATGCGGAAAAAATTTAGATTCACAAAATCATGCGTGAGCCAACTTCCACACACTTCAGCTCCATTAATCCCGGTCAGCATGAAAAGAAACGCACGTGCCCGCCGCCTCACCCCGACTCCACCCAGAGTTACACCTCTTTGAATATGTAAATCAATATAAATAGCCCATTACGTTCAGCGTTTCGTGAAAAGACAATAGTAAAAGCAGGTTGGAAAAAAAAAACAATTAGGACACAAAGAAAAGAAAAAAAATTAGGGACACTGAAGAAAAAAAAGGTTGAAGTATAGACTTTAATCTTGTAGTTTATTTTGTCATTAAAGTAGAATGTCATAAACTTTATCTTAAAATCAACGTTCAATTTACTAGAGATTTTCAAATCTCATCGTAACTAAAGTAGCATGTGTTCTCCGACCCAGTCATTAATCACCACATGCTTCTTAAACGGGCTTTCTCTTCTCTTTCGTAGACAGGAGCATGCAGGCACTAATCGCCACATAGAACACATTACATTCATGATATTACAGTTCTCTGAACATTTTAGAATAGTAAGATGTTTACTTGATATAATTTCATGATGAAATACATTAAAGCATGTATTACCAAATCTCAATTCCTATCCTTCCATTTTCTATCTGCATGTAACAATTTGCCACCCAGTGAGATATGTAATAAATGTAAATAAAGCCAGCTGGAAGCTTAGAAAGCCAATTCTTCAAAACTTTTATGGAACACTGAAAAGTCTTCATTATACATGTTTAGTTATTCCATCTATCCAGGGTTGTGCCAGTCTCAGTAAACATCAAGTGCAAGGCAGGAACAAGTTCAAATAGACTGCAGCATGGCAGATTCTGGTGGCTTTCTTTAGGCAGTGTGTGCTATAAATGTCCTCCAGGGCTGGAAGCTGTATCCTAATAATCCTCTGCGCTCTCGACACAACCCACCCAAGAGCTTTCCGATCTGCTGCTATGCAGCTATGATACCACAGATACATGCAGTAGGTTGAAGTACTCTGAGAGGTGCACTGAGAATAACAACGCTAAAGCAGCTATGGTATTTGGATTAGTTTGTTCATTCCATGCACCACTATATTGCTACATTATGATAATCAAGTGAATTAAATTTGTGAACGATATGCAGTTCATTTCGATTTATTTGATAAAATCCCGTATCACTGATGCAAATCTGAAAAAAGGGAGACCACACAAACAGTAGCACTGCTTGGATGCTAGGTGCCACCAGTTGCAAAACCGAGCAGACATTTATGTACGCAAGGGGGTGGAGCTGCCATGAGAATGTGTGTGGTTTTATGTCAAGTTTAGTTTTTATACATTGCGATGTGAGCATGGAAACGGGTGTGCAACGTTTTTGTGCATACGCACCGTTTTTACATGAGGCCCCTGTCTTTATAGCTTGTATATTTGCCACCCAGTAATAAAATTGAAAGTTAGGTAGTGCCATACCCACTTCTGCTTTAGGTTATTGTAGAGTTGCCCTTTGGAAGCATGGATGTCTTGAATTCCAAATAAAAGAAGTTATGATTAAGCCTAGTTTCTTTAAGAAAAATAATTTGTTAATGTATATGGGGATGTTTTTAAATAGGAAGAGAAGCCTTAACATTAGTTATTCTTTTGGATGACTTGATTATGATTCAGCTGGATTGGTGTCAGAGTTTTTTGGCACATTTTCTGTTTCAGGTATATTATATACAGAAATCTGTATCTCCCATGGCCTTTTGTTATCTCATTTAACTGCAGTTCTTTTCACTCCCTTTTAACAGGGTGTCACGGCACACATTTTTAGTTTGAATGCATATTTTACAGTGCATCTTTTCCCTAGCATAGCTGCCAGTTCTTTCAACCTCACATTGTATGTGAATGTATGGCCACAATTATGAGAGACACAGGCCACATACCGCCCGTAGCAGTGAACTATTTACATTTACCACTAGCCTACTGATGTCTTTGAATGCCAACGTACAATCTAGGTTAAAAGAATTATTTTCTCTTGCAATAGATTGTGTTTATTTTTTCGAATGTTTTGTGTTCTCCGCACATAAAACATAAATTTACATGTTAGCAGGAGACTTTTAAGCCGTAGAAGGTTCATTCAGTGTAACATCAGGTTTGCTGTCAGACAGACCATGTTAACAAGAGCACTATTGCTTTTTGCTGTTTAAATCTCAGCCCATACTCTTAGCTCCACCTTCATGAGGCATTGGATTGGCTATGGAATGTTGCACATGGTGAGCCTTCTAATTGTACCCTCCTGACACTTAAGGTAGAATCACTCATGGTTTCTTCAGACCCAGCAAGACCATGCTCATACCACTAGGTGGCAGACACGTTATGCCTCAGCTCTGAGCCTGTAGTATGTGTTTTTAGCAGATCAAAAATGTTTCATCACCATACTATTCAAGCTTAAAATTCTAATGCACATTTACTAAGTTATAGCAGAAGTACAGACCACACAAATATAAAGCTGCACTAATGGAAAGAAGAAAGGCTAAAACTAGAGGTTTAAAGTTTTTCACAATATTGGATCCACATAATTTATTATATATTTTAATGTCGATATGCATTCCCATAATGTTCCTATAGAATTACAGAAACTTTTCACAATGAAAATGGTGTATTTTTTTGAGGTATTCATACTAGTAATCATTGAACTGAATAATCTGGCATTGGTTATATTGTATCCTTCCCACTCATAGCAGACCTTTTTGTTGCTGTGTACATTTACAGTGCCTGAACTTAGGACACATGAATTACAGACTCCTTGTGTCTCCCTACCAAATCTGTGCTAGAAGGGGTGGTGTTCTTCTTAATATTTTTTAATACTGATATTTGATTTCTTTAACAGTATCATTTTTGACAATGCTTTAATCTTTAAAGAACATTGCAAACTACTCAAATTACTTTGTGTCAATTACAACTCAGTACTTTTGTGTAAACTACATTTTTTGTGTAAATTTAAAAGGCTTTGTATCTTGAAGTTGTGCTGGGAAAAGCCTGTCTATGTAGTACATTAATTTTTAAAATCCTTAGAGCAACACTCCTCTGTAGTGTACAGTAATTTCATGTTTGAACTCCAAAATATAAACCTTTTTATTTTTATAGTCTGTTTGCTTCTTAATGATGTAATTACAGCCTACAGTATTTCCTTATGTAAAGGTTAATGGTTAAAAAAGTATTATCTATCCATCCATTCTAACCCATGTATCCAGTTCAGGATGAAGGTGAAAAGCATCTATTAATAGTAAGAAATGTGAGTCATTTACATCCCTACTTGAAAGATGTGTATGTACTTTAGCAACGGAAGTGGACCTCTCCTTGTCAATTAGGAAATGAGTCTAGAGTTAGTATGTCAGTTGAGTTAAGTCTTAGTGGCAATGCCGAGGTGGTAAGTAGCATGCTTTGTAAGTGTAGAGAGTTTAGGGCAGGAAGAACAAATGGGCAAAACCAAGTGAAAACATTTTTTTTTGCGCCAGCAGTGGTATTTCAGTTGTGTAGCAATGCCATTAAGTGCTTTCTTTTTAATATACATAAAGTTTTGCTCACTCAAAGTATCCTACATTTTTGCACATCTTGCAAATTAGGTTTTTTTTAAGTAAATAAATGAGTAATTCCAAAACACACATTTACTATTGAGATATATATATATATGTTCAAATATACTGCAAGTGCAGGCAAGGTACAGAGGTTAATGATAAAAAAATTGGGTACAGAAGACTGCACCAGGGTATATAGGGGCTCAAAGGACAATTTTGTATTATATAGGACTAGAAGACGTGTAATCCACCAGAGGCGTTTAAATCATTATCTATATGGTGAAGGTAACATTTCAAATTTTTATTTTGTTTAGAGCCATAGAAAAGTCGGGTCCATGTGGAGGGACTCTGGCTTGAACTGGAAGGATTTTTTACAAGAAGGGGAGGATGTACAAAACTTTATCTCTAAACAGGTAAATGTCTGTGATTGTTAAGCTGTGTTCAGTTACTCAAACAGTGGAGACCAGCGATAAATTTCCACTATATGTTATTGCATCATGGAATAAGCATTTCCTCTTAAATGTGTACACATTGTTGTTACATGGAAAAAGTTCATTAACCAAAGTCAGTTAGTTTTGATGAATTATCCTCTTTCAGTATGTTTACGTACATCTCATTAGTTTTAAATTGTATATACATTTTGTACAGCTTTATTTTTAGACATTGAAATTGCACTAACCCAAAAAACCTGATCAGCATTCATTCAAGTCCAAAAAATACTGTGAACACCTCGCTAACAGCTGTGCTCCCTGGGTATTCCTTTGACCTTGTGGTTTATATGGCCAGCTGAAAGATGACTTTTCATTCTTTAGTTTTAGCAAAATGGTTATTTTTCACTCTCTATCCATGTTTTGTTCAGTCATACATTATGTGTCAGCACTGTAGAGAATACATTGCTTTAATTGTTTGAACATGTTATACAAAAGGGATATTAATTTTGTAAGAGGTATATTATTTAACATTTCAACCAAAACATTATCTTTGTTTTTTCAAAACATTATCTTTGGATTGAGGCAGAATTGTATGACAACAATTGACACATTTAAAGACATTTGCTATTATAGCCAGTGACATAAATAACAAGTTACTGTTTCAATTAAAGTCAAAAGTCCCTTTTTCCTTCTGGCATCCTAGAATTCAGCTCTGGTGATTTAGTAGCTCAACTTTTCAGAAGTTGTTTTAGTTGATTGAAGACGATCTCTAAATATCAATGATACAGAAAAAGAGGAGGATATGCCTAAACATGCAGTGTTTGTCAAAGAAACTGAAAATGATCTGTGATTAATAATGGCTTAATGTGTTTCTTTTAGAAATTAGAATACACTATTTCAGACTGCTCAAGTCCCACTGAAGCACTTTCAAAAAAAGAACTTTCTCCTGAGGAACTGATGCAGCAGCTTGAGAAGCTCCTTTTGGAGGACATGGCCACTGATGAACAAATCTTTGACTGGGTAGAGGTGTGGGATCACTTTTCTGATTCTTACCATTTGTCTACATTTTTTTTGCCTGTCATTAGGGAGGCTTTTTTGCAATAATGGCTTTTGAATACTAAGCATGAGAACTAAGATAAAGACTGTCTGATTTGTTCTCTTTAAGAGAACTCTTCAAACATTTTTGTCTTTGGGTTTTTTTATGTTATTACAGCATTTATTTATTGACTCAGTTCAGTTTTTTATTATACATATTTTTAATATGGTAGACTGGTTTGCAGTTGTCTGTCCACTTTGTTGCTAGTTATGCTAGCTCACATAAGAAAAGGAAAAAAGAATTATTCATAAAAAGAAGCATCTAGATTGCAACTAAATATATAAATGATTTGGATAGGAATATACAGTCAGTAACAAGCTGGTTAAGTTTGCAGATTATTCCAAGCTACAGTAGGTGAATTGGCAGATGGTCTAGAATCCATTGAATCATTACAGAGGGACTTGCACAGCATACGGACTTGGGTAAATTTTGTGGCAGAGGAAATTTAATGTAAGTAAATGTAAAGTATTGTATATAGGAAGTAAAACTGTTAGATTTGAATACACACTAGGAGGTCTGAAACTTGAAATTACACTTTGTGAGAAGGATTTAGGAGCTGTAGAGGACTTACCATTATTAACTTCCAGACTTTAGGAACCTTCAAAAATAGACTGCATTTTGGACTAATTACGTTGAAAGGACTGGTGAGCTTTGTTGGACTAAATACCCTGTGTTTGTCTAATTTTTCTAATGTTGTAACTATAAAGTTGTATATGACTGTGTGTAATTTTGAAGCAATCTGCTCTAGGAATAAATATGGTAGCTAACAGCTTCATGGATAGTGCCATATGAAAAAGTCTGGGAACCCCTCATAATTCTTTGGATTTTTGTTTATCATTGGCTGAGCTTTCAAAGTAGCGGCTTCCTTTTAATATATGACACACCTTATGGAAACAGTAGTATTTCAGCAGTGACATTTAAGTTTGTTGGATTCACAGAAAATATGCAATATGCATCATAACAAAATTACATCAATACTTAGTTGAGCCTCCTTTTGCACATATAACAGCCTCTAGACGCCTCCTATAGACTTTGATGAGTGTCTGGATTCTGGATGGAGGTATTTTTGACCATTCTTCCATACAAAATCTCTCCAGTTCATTTAAATTTGATGGCTGCCGAGCATGGACAGCCTGCTTCAAATCATCCGATAGATTTTTGTTGATATTCAAGTCAGGGGACTGTGACGGCCATTCCAGAACATTGTACTTCTCCCTCTGCATGAATGCCTTTGTAGAGTTCGAACTGTGTTTTGGGTCATTGTCTTGTTGGAATATCCAACCCCTGCATAACTTCAACTTTGTAACTGATGTTTGAACATTATTCTGAAGAATGTGTTGATATTGGGTTGAATTCATCCGACCGTCGACTTTAACAAGGGCCCCAGTCCCAGAACTAGCCACACAGCCCCACAACATGATGGAACCTCCACCAAATTTGACAGTAGGTAGCAGGTGTTTTTCTTGGAATGCGGTGTTCTTCTTCCACCATGCAAAGTGCTTTTTGTTATGATCAAATAACTCAATTTTTGTCTCATCAGTCCAAAGCACTTTGTTCCAAAATGAATCTGGCTTGTCTAAATGAGCATTTGCATACAACAAGCGACTCTGTTTGTGTTGTGAGTTCAGAAAGGGCTTCTTTCTCATCACCCTGCCATACAGATGTTCTTTGCGCAAATTGCGCTGAATTGTAGAACGATGTACAGATACACCATCTGTAGCGAGATGTTCTTGCAGGTCTTTGGAGGTGATCTGTGGGTTGTCTGTAACCATTCTCACAGTCCTGTGCATATGCCGCTCCTGTATTTCTCTTGGCCTGCCAGACCTCCTGGGTTTAATAGCAACTCAACTGTGCCTGTGGCCTTCCATTTCCTGATTACATTCCTTACAGTTGAAACTGACAGTTTAAACCCCTAAGATGGCTTTTTGTAGCTTTCCCCTAAACTGTGATACTGAACAGTCTTTGTTTTCAGCTCTTTTGAGAGTTGCTTTGAGGATCCCATGCTGTCACTCTTCAGAGGAGAGTCAAAGGGAAGCACAACTTGCAACTGACCACCTTAAATACCTTTTCTCATGATTGGACACTCCTGTCTATGAAGTTCAAGGCTTAACGAGCTAATACAAACCAATTTGGTGTTGCACCTAATCAGTATTGAGCAGTTACAAGCATTCAAATCAGCAAAATTACAAGGGGACCCACATTTTTGCACAGCCAGTTTTTCACATTTGATTTAATTTCATAGAACTAAATACTGCTTCACTAAAAATCTTTGTTCAGAAAACACCCCAGTACTCAAATGTTCCCAGGAAATATACCACTGTTAACTTTTTTGTTGAAAGTAGAGTCAATTATTATGCAGGCTAAGAGGGGTTCCCAAACTTTTTCATATGACTGTGTGTTGTGCCAGCTGTATGTAAATTGGGCCCACATTGCCTGCATCAAGGACCCCACTTACAACAGAAAGTGCAAGAATCCTAATAACATCACAGTGCGCCTTTTGTGTGTGTGTGTGTGTGTGTGAATGTAGACTATTGTCAGTGTTTCTACTGACTTTTAAAGAGCTTTAGTTACAGTCACTGCTGAAGTTTGTTAGATAAAGTACAAGAAAAGTTTTAAATTAATAAAGGCTAGCGTCATTTTAAGCTTTCTGACAGGCTTATATAATGCAGAAATGGATAAAGTGCCTGACATTGAAATTGCAACCCTGGGGAAAACAAGTCATGCTGGTCTGAAACTTGTAGGATAGGTAGGTCGTGGTAGAGTTAAACTGATTACAAATGCAAATGATGTGTACAAGTTTCACCCTGTGGACTTTCCCACATTGTGTATAAAAGGCATTAGCATAGGGAACCTCTGAGTGACAGCATGCAGTTTGTCTGCTCATAAAGACCAAACCTACCCCAGCAAAAAGGACAGCAACCAAATATCCAGCTCTCAGACTTTGAGAAAGGGAGAATTGTAAGAATGCAGGAAAGCAGATTATTCTTCAGGGATATCTATACTAGTACTGAAAGGAATGCGAGTACAGTGATGGCAGTATGGCGTGAGTGGGTAGAGAATGGTCGGAACCACCAAAGTGAGTGGTCTGGAGTGCCCCAATGGACAGACCTCATGCGCACATGGTAGTGATGGACCAAGCTGCTACATCACAGACCCTAGCCCAACTGTTGAGTCTGTCACATGTCATTGGGTGTCCATACTCACTGTAATCAGTCCCAGTAATAAAGAATTGCATGATGAATTATCACTGGAGTAAAGTCCACGGTGACCTTCACTGGGCAGATCCCAGTGCGTATCGAGATCAAATTAATTTGGGCAATCGAAACAAATCAGTCTATATTGGATTCATAGTGTGACAGGTGAAAAGTAAATAGCTTAACTTTCAAGGAAATAACTAGCCATAAATGTGTACATCTTATGATGAAAGTCCACCGGATGACAGCATGCAGAAGAAGTGAGATTGTTAAAAACTAAGCTGGGTAAGTTTTTATGGAAATACTGTATATGAAGTAGTTATATGGGCATAATGTAGGTGGTTTTTTTTTTTGTTTTTTTTTTTTACCTTTTAACAATATTTCATCCTAATTTTTACCCTGCTTTTCCAGGTGTTCTGGTTATTTAATCCATTATTTACTAATTAGTGGGTCTGTTGCTGAAGTAGTTGCCGCCTTTCCTCATTCAGTATTGTTTGCCTAGGTGTCTGCTCTGCTTGTTTTTAATTGTCATTATTAGAATACAATGAAGGGAGCAACCTACACAGATAAAGGGTAGAATAACATGAAACAACAAAAGAGAGTCAAGCATTTAAAGCAATAGCAAAATAGAAATATTTCAGAATGTTTTATGAATGTAAAACTCATACTGCTGTGCTGTTATGAATGTAGAATAGGAGAAGAGAAATACCTGCTAATTAAATAAGATCAGTTATTAACACTGATTGTGAATCTGGTTGGAACAAAAACCTGCACCCACATGAGGTACCTGGGACTGAATTTGGGAGCCACTGGTCTAGATTCAAACAGGTACCATTTAGAAAGCATGTTTTTACAAAAGTAATAAAGTAGATATGATACTTGGTAGTGTGCTGCTTTGTATTCAATATGTAGATAACGGAGGGCACTACTTGTCTTTTATATAAACTTTTGCAGGGAGCATCCAAAATAACTACTGTTTATGTTGCAGGCAAATTTAGAAGAATCTCAAATGAGTTCACCTCCATTCCTTAGAGCTTTAATGACAGCTGTTTGCAAGGCAGCAGTGAAAGGTAAGGGGAGCTGGAAGAAAGTATGGGTCCTTTTTGGAATTTTTTTTTCTAAATTATGACTTCTGGGGACTATAGCAGAGCCCTCAGAATTAAGATTTATTAAAATAAACTTGAGCTGTATAGTTCAAATTTGGATAGTTAAGGTGATAACTGAATAAATGTTCTCTGCAAATGTTATTGTGCTGAAGGAGGCTGAAAATGACATTGAAATATTACTGGACAAAGTTTGAATAGATAATAAAGGCTATACATAGTAAAAAAGATTTGGAAGTTCTCTATATTAGTAGGTTTTTTACATAGGTTAAAATCCATCTTGTGGCTCAATCAACTTTTTTTTTAATTAATATAGTTGATTATTAACTATTAGGTGATTGCTATAATGGAGTTTCATGAAACTGAGGATTTCTGGCTTGTGACCCTAAGTATTAATCAGCAAGACCCTTTTGCTGTAGTGGAAAGAAAATGACTCCTACCAAAATATGCCTGCTCTTCTTGTGCATTGTTTAACACGTTGACTGTTAAACCATTTATTACCAGGACTCTGCAGTATAGGTTTGTGCATATATCATAAATAATGAACTCTTTCAAAATCGTAAAAAATGTAGAGAAAGCTATGGTTTATTATCAACAGTAACCCTGTCAAAAAAGTATAGAAACTGTTCATTTATTTTCAGCAGTAACATGACTACAAATCTACATTTGAATGAGAGTTCTAACACCATGGCACCGCATAGAGTGTAGGCTTAGAAGAACATGTGGTGCAAATGTAATACTGTATGTTTTATTGTGTTGTCCATGCTTCCTGCAAACAACACATTTGGTAGTTGCTGATTGTTTGCAGTCAGTGGGCAGTAGTATGTCCTGATAGTTGACAAGTCATTCATCTTGCAATGAAGAAACGTCTTCAGGGCAATTATCCGCATCTGCACCAGAGCCTACAGGTTCAGCATCATCCAATTGACTGTCACTATCTTGAGCACTGTCATTATTAGCAAAATATTCAGTATTCTTGCAATAAATCTAGTTGTTACAAAACATCAGCAGCTTTATCCCTTTTTTGCAACAACTTAACTATGGACTGTCTATTATTAACAAAAAGCTTGCCATCAATCTGGCTGTGTCTGTAGTGTTGGTATACAGAGATACAAGCTCTCTCTTCTGCAGTGTCTTGGCAGGTTCGATGAGATACAACTTAACTTGTACCTTGCATTCAAATTGTTAAATAACACTAGGTGTAAAATGTGTTTAAACTTTAAAATGTGGGATATACAATAATACGACTACAGTCACAGTTGCTTTCAGGTAAGCACTTGTGTCATTGCAGAAAACAATATGTAAAGCTTAGCAGGCAAAGCTTTTTCCCAGGTTGAAGCCCTTTCCTTTCCCAAAGCCGTAGGTCTTAGTTTAGCCCATCTTTCTCACATATTTGTGTGTTCTTTCACATATGAAGGTGTGTGTGTGTGTGCATACACGTTGTACACACACATGCTTTCATTTGTGCATCTCCTTTATAATTGCATTAGTCTGTAAATGTTTATAATATATGTTTCACTTGTGTTATGTATGTTATTTGTATGTGATGTGTTCTGTTACAAGCAGCTCCAAAGCTAACAAGCAAAATTATTTTACATTAAGTGTACTGGTGAATAAAAGTGCTTCTTATTCTGATAGCTTCTGTACAACAGAGTCTAACAGAATAGCCATCACCAATATCTACAGTATGTAATGCACTTACACCCCTCCTGCAAAATAAAAAATAATTGTTAACGTCTTGTTAATTTAGAAATGGTTTAGCCTGAGGGAATTGTATCTGACATTGCAAAAGTGTTTACTTACTTTTCTTCTCTTCAGATGAAAGCAACTCTTGTCGTGTAGACACAGCAACCATCCAGCGAAGATTGCCGGTATTACTCAAGTACCTTAACTCTGATACTGAAAAACAACTGCAAGCACTTTATGCACTACAGGCATTGATAGTAAAACTTGATCAGCCTCCAAGTAAGTATGCCTTTCACTTTTAATACTGCTAATAGTATATTTAGGTTTCACAACACAAACAGATTTTGTAGAGGTTTCCTCAGTTACAGAATAATAACTATTGCAGTAAGCTTGTTATTGTAATAAAGTTTCTGCAGTAGTTTCTCAGTTTACTTCTGACAGTTTTTTCATTTTATTTTCAGACAATTTTATAATCAATATTGTATTTTATAAAGTGAAGTTCTTGTTCTTCTATTAAAGTAACATTCATGTAAAGTTCTAAAAAGTACTATAAAACATGTCATCTTTTTTGGATTTCTCAAAGCACTACTAAGAGTAACTCTGATTACCATTTTGATTATTCATTTCTAAAACTGTAATGCAATTAAAGTCCCAAGTGGTTATCTGTACTTTCTGTGAGTTTCTTAACCACTTAACTCTAATCAATCTATCTGTGTATTTTATATAGTGCTTTTAAATGTGAACACTGTAAAAAAGCACTTTATATTTATAGTGCATGATAAAATGACACTGGCAGCGTCCCTACTCCTGAAATAATTTGATCTGGGTCATATAATCTGTCATTGAGGTTTACAGCCCAGTGGCACAGACGTTAGGCCTCTCTGCCTCATCTGAACATTGTACCAGTATTTTAGAAAGTAATTACAATTTTAATTTTCTGGATGTCATTGCTCAGTTACATTACAGTATATGCCAAATCTTGAACAAAGCAGCAAAAGCAAATACAATTTTCTATACCAAGCAGCACCAGTGAAAATTTTCTATTGTATAGCAAATCTCTCATCAGCTGCAATAACAAATGATGAGATGCTGCTTAAAAAATGCATTTATTTTGGTGGCAAACCACCACATAGTATATTTGAGGGAGAGTAAATGTGACTCCGCTCTCACAGAGATTTATGAATGGGAAATATTTTGGAAAATAATCAAGCATTGGGAAACGCAGTAGAAAAATCTGGTCATAGTTTAAGAACATAGTGTTGATTTGCACGACACATGCTCCTCCTGGAGTGTCATTCATTGAGTCTGAAAGCAATGCTGTGTAAACACAGTGGGCTTCAATAAATGATACACCTTCAGATGTATTTCTGTCTACAAAATCTTTTTCATAGGGTAAACATTATCTCTGCATTTCTGCAAGGTAACAAAACTCTGCTTTACTGACTTTGTCCTTGTTTGTTATTTTAATATTTATACACATTTTAGTTTATAATAGGAAATTGTAAAGGAAGAATTCATTTAATTCAATGATTAGTTGTGCTATGCAGGTGTACAAGGTATTACTTTATACCAATGTACAGTATAAACATTTTATTATTGAAGTATTACAATATCAAATGCATTTAAAAAAAATAGTCATTTATTATGAACCTGAATTGGAAAGAAGTCTTAGCAGGCTGTCACGTTTTATCAGTAAAACACACAGAGAAGGTGACTTTACAACCTGCCTGATAACACAGTGGTCCTGCATATATTTGGCTAGACTTAGGCCCAGTAATATTGTCTGCATCTACATGGTCACATTTTTTTATGTCTGCAGTATAGTAATGTCAGGTCAGACAATGTCCTTCATATATTTAAAAAAATGTCAAAAATGGCAATACTTTTAAGAGTTATTATTTGTGAAGAGCAAGCAAACATATAAATACATCTCAGACAAAATCCTGCTGCCCCATCATTTTTAATTGCCTTAGTTCGATTCTTATTTTTTTATCCTAATCAGGGCAGCTCAGCTTTTGCCCACCATGGTACAAGTAAAAGGCTCCTGCCATCAAGCACACCAACCACCCCCCATCCCCCTCGTGTGTATTCCTAAGGGAAAGAATCGCCATGGCAGCATCTGCTTTCTGCTCTGTTAAGGAAATGGCACAGTTGCCTGTAAGTTCTCATGTGAGATGACTTTGGCCACCAATGGCATTCTCCCACAGACCCAAGTCACATTTAGAACAAAGTTGGACATCCTTGCAATAACCACTGGGTTTCCTGCCCCATAACATACGACAGAGCATTGCATGCTTTTACTTACTTCACCCACCACTGTATTATTCAGGGCCACTGACTTGTACCATTCTAGGATGCTTACTGGGACCCAATAACAAAGTACCCAAAAGAAGCAAAGTTTCCTAAGATTGAACAACCAAACTGTAAATGGAATTTTTCCATTCATCATGGTCCCCATTTTAATAATAATAATAATAATAATACATTTTATTTATAGGCGCCTTTCAAACACTCAAGGACACCGTACATTATACACAGCAACCGACAAACAATACAGTACAATGTTTACATAGAGAAGGCATGATTAAAAAGATGAGTTTTAACTGAAGACTTAAACAGAGAAAGTGAATTAATGTTTCTAATCTCAGGAGGCAGTGCATTCCAAAGTCGGGGGGCAGAACGACTGAAAGCTCTGTTCCCCATTGTGGAAAGACGAGCGGAAGGAACAGTCAATTTAATTGAGGATGATGATCTAAGAGTACGGGAAGGGGTGACGATGTGGAGAAGGTCAGACAGGTATGGGGGGGCTAAAGCATGAATAGCTTTAAAGGTTAGCAGAAGGATTTTCGTACCTGCTCAATTTTATTTTTGATTGTAGGAAGTGAAACCAACCCTAGCTGCATCTGATGAAATGTAGGAACCTTTCCAAAACACACCAAATTGGTAAAGAATGCTAAATTTCAATTATCCAGTCAGCTTAGATATTTCAAACCATACTTGTCTGTCTTGTGTATGTAGTGCCATAGCAATAAGAACATTCAGCTTTTGTTATTACTACATGGATATATATTTGTGCGAGATATTTTAAGTCACAGTATTTAGTAAATTTGTTATTATGACTGGATTATAGCATCTCCATAGTGGGCATTGTGAAACAGGTGATTCATTGTGCTTTGTGTATATTATTAAAACATGCATTTCTGTACTATCCTATTCAGTATATGCTTTCCACTTTGAGCCACTTTCTTCCATGTAGTGCCCTCGCCAGCTCGCCCTAACTGACACTCCCCATCTGTCCATCTATAGTGCCTTAATTTCCTCAGTATGTACTACTCTATAAACAGCAGGCTTGCAGTGTTCAAATCCGAGCACAGCACAGGGCTCGGTGACAAACAAAGTAGAATTGTTAGTTTAACAACAAATTATTAGATGGGCCCATTTATAATCTCTCTTATTCATATATATATATATATATATATATATATATATATATATATATATATATATATATATATATATATATATATATATATATACTGTATATGTATATATATATATGTATATATATATATATATATATATATATATATATATATATATATATATATATATATATATATATATATATATATATACACTGTGTGCACAATTATTAGGCAAGTGAGTATTTTGACCATATCATCATTTTTAATGCGTATATTCCAACTCCAAGCTGTATTAACTTGAATGCTTATTGGATTTAAGCACGTCAGGTGATGTGTATTTGTGTAATGAGGGAGGGTGTGGCCTAAGGAGATCAACACCCTATATCAAGGTGTGCAGAATTATTAGGCAGCTAGTTTTCCTCAGGCAAAATGGGCCAAAAAGAGATTTAACTGACTCTGAAAAGTCAAAAATTGTAAAAAGTCTTTCAGAGGGATGCAGCACTTTTGGAATTGCTAAGATATTGGTGTGTGATCACAGAACCATCAAACATTTTGTTGCAAATAGTCAACAGGGTCGCAAGAAACGTGTTGAGAACAAAAGACACAGATTAGCTGCCAAAGATTTGAGAAGAATCAAACGTGAAGCTACCAGGAACCCATTATCCTCCAGTACTTTCATATTCCAGAGCTGCAACCTACCTGGAGTGCCCAGAAGTACAAGGTGTTCAGTGCTCAAAGACATGGCCAAGGTAAGGAGGGCTGAAACCCAACCACCACTGAACAAGAAACATAAGTTGAAACGTCAAAACTGGGCCAAGAAATATCTGAAGACAGATTTTTTCAAAGGTTTTATGGACCGATGAGATGAGAGTGACTCTTGATGGACCAGATGGATGGACCTGTGGATCAGTAATGGGCAGAGAGCTCCACTCCAACGTGGAGGTGGGGTACTGGTATGAGCTGGTATTTTTAAAGATGAGCTAGTTGGACCGTTTTGCACTGAAGATGACCTCAAAATCAACTCCCAAACCTACTGCCAGTTTTTCAAGACACTTTCTTCAAACAGTGATACAGGAAAAGACCATGATTTTTATGCAGGCCAATGCTCCATCACTTGCATCGAAGTTCTCCACTGCGTGGCCAGCCAGTAAAGGCCTTAAAGATGAAGGAATAATGACATGGCCCCTTCCTCATCTGACCTAAACCCTATCGAGAACTTGTGGGCACTTCTTAAACGCTAGATTTACGGGGGAGAAAAACAATACACCTCTCTGAAGAGTGTCTGGGAGGCTGTAGTCACTGCTCCACAAAATGCTGATCGTCAACAGATCAAGAAACTGACAGACTCCATGAATGGAAAGGCTTATGACTGTTATTGGAAAGAAGGGTGGCTATATTGGTCATTGATTGATTGATTTATTTTTTGAAATGTCAGAGATGTTTATTTGTAAATTTTGAGGTGTTTGTTTATTATTCTCACTATAACAGATGAAAATTAACAAGTGAGATGGGAAAATTTTCATTTTCCTTTAGTTGCATAATAAATCTGCACACTAATAGTTGCCTAATAATTGTGCACATATGTATTCCCCTGATGATGTTCACACTCACATTTCCGTTGTGAAACATTCAGGTTTCAGGTTTATTAACATTTTGGATTGACTGATAGCACTGTGTTTGTTCTATATTAAAATTAATCCTCAAAAATACAGCTTGCCTAATAATTCTGCACTCCCTGTATATGTATATATATATATATATATATATATATATATATACACACACACACACCCCGTCACGGTTTAGGGTTCGCGGGTTTTTCCTTAGAACCTAACTATTAATTGTTAGCGAAAAGCGCAAATATCCTCCACAATTTTTTATGCCTTTTTTCATGGCAATACTGTGCTGTAGAGAGAACAGGAAGCAACCGCTGAGGGAAAAGCGGTTTGGGATGGTGAAAGCAGCCATTCTGAGAACGTTATTCATTTCTCCATGCTGCTGATTGTTACCCTGTGACACGTCTCCAGCTGAGTGTCCTCGTGTTTTCCATTTTGTTATTGTTTTCATTTTGTTATTCTTAAACGCCCTGAGCCTTCTAAGATTTCTGGGTCTGAGCCTAAACGCCAGAAGCAGTTTAAAACACTCCAGGAGAAGGTTGAACCACTGGTTTGCTCCAGGAACTAAAAAGTTATGCTGCAGTAGCACGCCACTATAACATTAATGAAAGCACCATTCGCTGGATAAAAAAGAACGAAGCAGCAATCTGGAGTACCGTATCTGTAAGTGTCTGTGAATGTGCCAAAAAGGTTACGACCGTAAGGAATAAAAATATCGTCAGGATGGAATCTGCCTTGGCATTGTGGATCACAAACTGCAGGAAGAAAAACATACCCTTGGACGGCAACATCATCCGTGAGAAAGCACAGAAATTGTACCAGCAGTTCGCTACAGGAGACAATGTAGAAGGTACCGAAGAACCGCAACCAACACCATCAACAGCACCAGAGCCTGAAGATTTTCAAGCCAGTAAGGGATGGTTTGATCATTTTCAGAAGCGATTTAATATTAAAAACATCTCTGTACATGGAGAGGCAGCGTCTGCTGACAAAGAAGCCACGGAGAAGTACCCCGAGACATTTAGGCACATCATAGAGGAGAAGGGATACAAGCCCGAACAAGTTTTTAACATGGATGAGACTGGCTTGTTCTGAAAGAAGATGCTGTCCAGAATTTACATCATGAAGGAAGAAGCCAAAGCTCCAGGGTTTAAGGCTCAGAAGGACAGAGTGACACTTATTATGTGTGGCAATGCTGCTTGGTTGCATGATGAATCCTGGCCTTCTCTACAAATCAGCGAACCCTATGGCCCTTAAAAACAAAAATAAAAACCTGCTGCCTGTCTTCTGGATGCACAATCCTAAAGCCTGGAATACCAAAATCCTTGCTTCAAACTGGTTTCACCAGTGCTTCATCCCTCAAACCAAGGAATACCTCCACGACTTAGGCATGGACTTCAAGGTGTCGCTTATTATGGATAATGCTGGCAGCCACCCTTCGGATTTGTATTATGAGGTAGTTCAGACTGAGTTCCAACACCACCTCCCTCATCCAACCTATGGATCAAGGCATAATCCGTACCTTCAGGGCCCTTTATACCCGGATTTCTTTCCTTGTGGATGTAATGGACGCAGACGAGAACTTTACATTGAAGGGTTACTGACATAACTTTACAATCGCGACATGCCTGTCAGTCATCCAAGCTGCTCTTAAGGAGATGAAAAAGTAAACCCTCAACGCCTGCTGGAAGAAGCTGTGGCCAGTGTGTGTCCATGACAACAAGGGCTTATCACCCGAAAACATTCAGCACGACGCTGTCAACAAGGCCGTGGAACTGGCAAAGATACTGGGTGGCAAAGGTTTTGACAACATCACTCAAGATGAGGTGAACAACCTTATCGATGCCCACTCTGAACCCCTGACGGACGAGGATTTGTTGGAGTTGTCAAAGTCTGCCAGTGAAGAAGAAGAGGAAGAGACAGATCCAGTGCAAGAGGAGCAGGGCCTGACATTTAACGTCTGTCCCAGATTATTCGGACATCGAAGGAGTTACAAGGGATGATTGAAGCATGGGATCCTTAAGTGGTTTGGGCTCTCACAGTTAATAATGGCATCAATGCTGCCATTCAGACATATAAAACGCTCCTCACCACCATGAAGAAACAATAACAGCAACTTCTCATCAAAATGTTCCTGAAACCTATAAAGAAAAGCCAGCACGAAACCCCACCAGAAAAAGACCCGTCCAGATACAACTCCTCCTGAAGCGCCTGAAGAAGAGGCGCCACCTGAAGAGTTTTAAATCCTCTGCATCATACTGCACAGCTACTTCATCTTCATCAATATCATTCATCATTGGTGAGTATCCATACATTTTACTGTATTTTAATTAACTGAAATTATGTATTTACTCTACTTACAACAAAGAAAATGACAGCACATACCAAAGAAAACGCGCTTGCATGAATTACAGTACGTATAGCGGTAACATCTGTATTTTACGTTCTAGCACCACGGGAGACTTGGCAGTACAGTGATCCCTCACTATATCGCGCTTAGACTTTCGCGGCTTCACTCCATTGCGGATTTTAAATGTAAGCATATCTGAATATATATCACGGATTTTTCGCTGGTTCGCAGATTTCTGCGGACAATGGGTCTTTTAATTTATGGCACATGCTTCCTCAGTTTGTTTGCCCAGTTGATTTCATACAAGGGACGCTATTAGCGGATGGCTTAGAAGCTACCCAATCAGAGCATGTATTACGTATTAAATAAAACTCCTCAATGATATAAGATATGCTTTTCTGCGCGGTGCTTGATTGTTTGCTTTTCTCTGTCTCTCTCACTCTCTCTGACATTCTCTGCGCCTGACGGAGGGGGTGTGAGCAGAGGGGCTGTTTGCACAGAGGCTGTTTGCTTAGAAGATACGGACAGACGCTCCTCTAAAAAATGCTGAAAGACTACCTTCACATTGCTCCCTTCTTTGCGGCCGCTTTATCGCGGTGGGCATACTTAAAAGCCCAACAACACGTATTCATTTTTTAATTGTTTGCTTTTCTCTCGCGCTCTCTCTCTATCTGATGTTCTCTGCTCCTGACGCGCACTCCTTTGAAGAGGAAGATATGTTTGCATTCTTTTAATTGTGAGAAAGAACTGTCATCTCTGTCTTGTCATGGAGCACAGTTTAAACTTTTGACTAAAGGGTGTTATTTCATGTCTAGAGGGCTCTAATAATGTGAAATGTTAACAGTGTGGGAGAGTTTATAAGGACTTAAAATATCTAAAAATAACCATACAAACATATGGTTTCTACTTTGCGAATTTTCACCTATTGCAGGGGGTTCTGGAACGCAACCCCTGCGATCGAGGAGGGATTACTGTACAGTATACGGGTTTACCTTTACATTCTCTTTTTAGGTAATGTATTAAGGTAATTTTTTAGGTAATGTATTAATGCATTAAGCTGAGTTTGCAACAAAATTAAAGTGCTTTGGGGGCATACTGTATTTAAAAAAAGTCCAAAAGTCGCGATTTTTCACAATTCGCAGGTGCTGCCAATATGTATCATTTAAAGAAAGAAGAAATACTTTATTTTTATTATTTTTTTTTATTCATTTTATTGTAATCATTCCATACAAATCAATCAATTTTTAAAGAAAGTAGGATTGAGAACAAGTCAACCCCAACCCCTGAGAAATACTTTATTTATGAGTAGAAGTAGAACCAATTTCACAAGCCTAACATTTACTGCTTAAAATATGGAATACATTTCAAAGAGATTACAGGCAAAGCTTATTGATGTACCTTAAAACTGGCATATACACAAAAAAGGAGGAAATGGTTTTGTTTTTGTGCTTTAAAGACTTCAAATAATAAACTGTAGAGGTAGGTTCGTGAATTAAAAATAAATTGGCAAGTAAACTAAAATTGACAATGCACACAAATAACCCCACATGCAAAAGGACAACACACTCTCCCAAAAAAACAGGAGAAAAAAGTCGTCTTCCCCCAGCAGTGCACTTTTTTTTTTTTTCTACATCTCTGCTTCTATAGATTAGTCAGTAATGCAAATCAGCATGGATGTGCTTCCATGTTTGTCATGACAGAACAAAGTGGAACATTCTTGTTTTGCACAGTTGGCTACAGTATGTTTTTCAAAGATACTTAATAAAATGTTCTGTGCTTGTCCTTTACAGATTTGCTGAGGATGTTTTTTGACTGTTTATATGATGAAGATGTCATTTCTGAGGATGCATTCTATAAATGGGAAGCTAGCAAAGACCCAGCTGAACTAAGGGGCAAAGGAGTAGCTTTGAAATCGGTCACAGCCTTTTTCACATGGCTTCGGGAAGCAGAAGAGGAGTCTGAAGACAATTAAAGAAGTCATTTCTTCGCCAATCAGTGCAGAAAGGCCAATAGCCACTATTAAACTTAAATTTATTAAAAAATAAACTAAAACAAAAAAAAAACATGCACAGATAGGAATTAAACACAATTCTGGTGAACAATTTTTGGTACGGTTCCTTAAAAATGCAAACAAATTTAGTTTGAATTCACGGGCGGAGCACTAAATATATGTATTATTTATAGAAGATATTTTTGTTTTAAATTTTAAACTTTTTTTTTTACTTTTTAAAAAGAGACTTGTTTAAAAGAATTTCTGTGCTGCGAAGATATAGGTTATGAACAGTTTAATTTATTATTTTTTTAAGTACTGCAAATAACAGATTTATTTAATATTTGCAGTCTTGATTAAGGACAATATAAATAGATGAAAAATAACCCCCCTGCTTTCAAAACTGCACGAAAACAGGGTACTTTTTTTGGGTGGGGGTTGGGAGGTGGGGAAAATTTTAAAAGGGGGGGGCAGCTGAATTAAAGATGTGTTAAAGACATCTATTTTAAAGGTTATTATTAAATAACCAATTAAAACACTTCCTGCCTGCTTTGGCCAGCTTTCTGTGAATTGTAACTCTTCTGAATGAGGACAAATACAGCGCATTCAGGAAACAAAATCTGAATGAGTTTAAAAGAAACAAAAAAAAAACTCAACAATCCCAGATGACAGAGGCTTGTTGAGAGAAATAAGTGCTTGTAATACAACATATAGAGCAAATTTAAAGCTTGTAAATACATTAAAGAAAAGAGGTATTTAAAAAGAAATTAAAACTTGACAGTGTGGTCCATTTGTTGTTGATATGATGGAAAACAAATATTTGTTTAGCATTGTTTTACTTGGGTGCAATTCTTCATCACTGGTTTACCTTCAGCCTTAAGGCAAGAACGAAGCAGACAGAGCCCAGGACTCTGCACACAGGTCTGCCCTCAGGCCTTGGATCTGGCTAAAGGTTGAGGACGGTCAATTCCTGACAAAGAAATAGGCCAGCAAGACCATTGGAGGATGAAAAGCAACACAATTGGGAGCATACTCCAGCAAATATTTATACACATATATATATATATACTGTATACACATTTTTATTATTTTTTTTTTTTTATATATAAAGTGTTACTTAGTGCCATGTTGTTTGTGGAGAATACTGAGAAAAATTTTGAATCTCCTGTTTTCTTGGAGAACAGAGATAATAAAATTCCAATATAATAGGCAACCAGTAATAGACAGCAGCAAACAATATCAAAAATGTCCATGAAGAGATACTTCCATTACTCTTGTTGCATAAGTCCACATGTCAAGTCACCAATTTCTCGTCATTTGTTTTCCTGTTATTTTTAATATCTAGCTGCATACGTCTGTCAGTGAAGTTTGCACTGTTGGTATCAAGTGAAGTGTAATACTGTATTAGCCAATAAATAAGCTGTTACTGAGCTGCACTGCTGACAAACGAATGAAATGGTGGAGACGAATCTACAATTTAAATGCTTGTTTGCGTTTCGGCATGTTCCATGTTTGCTTACAAGAGCATTTTGTAAAAGTGGTTTATATAACAATATTTTTAGTAAAAATAGGTGTGTTTTGGACATTGTATGCATACAACAGGGTAACCAGACATGTGGATTATGCAACATGAGTGGCGGTACATTTTTTAATGAATATAATTATTATCCAGCACTTGTCACCACAGCAGAAACTACATCTTCATTTAACTTGAAAGCACTGCAAGTTTTTCTCAATCATCACTACAAACTACATTCAGTAGGTGACATAAATATCTTTGGATTGAGAATTCTTGTACTGTTCATTCAGTGTGCACCACTCCTAGATCTGGGACTTTACCCTCTAATCTAAACTTGTTATATATATTTATGTTACTTACATATTCCTCCTTAAAAGGACCAGCTCAGTGCTGCTTATCATTTTCCAGCCTTGCCAAAGTGCACACATCAATTTTGTAGTAATTTCTGAAAATACGATGCGTCTTTATTGTGCCTACTGTATTCTGCAAATTCTGGTATGGAGGTTTGTTTTTCTTTTTTTGTGTTTTTTTTTTTTTTAAAAGATGTTTTGCATATTCAGGCTTAGTTCTTTTCAGTGAGTAGTGCAAATTTGTAACAACTTTTATAAATAATGTTAACACAAAGTCTTAGATGGAAAGTAAGAGGCAGCACAATATGAGAGCAACGTGGTGCTGGTGAATGTGTGTCCACAATATGACAACGTTCTGTGAAAGGGCCAGGAAAACAGGAATTTGTGACAGAGATGTGTCCAGCACTTGGTCAAGGGGAAATGAGGAGAAACATTACAAGGTAGAGTCAGTGGTCAACTATGGAGGATTATTTGAACAAAGGTAAATACATAAATAACTATGAAAATAATGATATACAGGGGGTCCTCGGGTTACAACGTCTCGACATACAATGTTTTGAGTTTACAACGCTCACTTTCATAAAAACATAAAAAAAAAAAAAAGAGACATGAGAAGTAATAAAGGTAAGGATTTTTTTACACTCATTTTTTCTGTTACTACAGCACAGTATATTTATGTCCTTTTCCTGAGGCTTAGATTTTGTGTTTTTATGTTCTAGATTATGATTTTGCAAAAGTGTTAAGATAGGTAAGTGACTTAGGCTAGAGTGTGATTCGACTTACACCAAAATTCGGGTTACATCACTGTTGTAGGAATGAAACTGTGTCGTAACCTGAGGACCCCCTGTATAAGCACAAATAATTAAATGTTTCATCAAATGTTTGTTGCTAATTTCATTATGCATTTATTTATTTACTAGCTGTCCTACCTGTCTAAAATGGCTTGAAAGTTTAAAGATTGCAGTATACAATCTACTGAAATGTATTTTGTAATGTAGGGCCTATTTAGTAATAAAATATGTTGCATTTTTCATTCCAACAGATGGTGCATCAAAAACATTTGTAGTAGTTAAGTTCATCATTACATATGATAGATGTGCCATCTGTTGGAAAGACATGCAATGTATTGTATTACTCCAAAAGCTTGGGTTGCACCATCTGTTTAAATGGCTGAGACATAGCAAACGGGTGAAAACACAGATGCATATCCTTTTATTAAGATGGGTTTCTTAATTTATTTCAGAGTCGCTGCATGCAATATGAAATATGCTTTGAAATGTAAGCTGTCATTTTCACCTGTCCAAGTTGAGAGGGTAGGTTCAACTGACTGCCATATTGCAACTGATGATCATCGGTAGAGTAGATGTAACTGTTTGGCCATCAAAGGCCACATTTGCAGCAGACAGTCACCTTAGAGGCAGAGTCCTGTTGATGAAGTCAGGGCTTTTTCAATTAAAGTAGCTGCTTTGCGTGGTAACTTAGGGGAAACTTCATCTTGCATTTGTGTATGTCATGGGCTTGCACAGACATAATGATGAGAATGCACTATACTGAAGATTCACCAATTAAAACGCAAGGCGTATTTCATGTTGAGTGTGGTGTCAATGAAATGAACAAATGAGCAACAAAAAACATCTTTCATGACACGTTACATATGGTGACATTTATTTATTACAAAAGACTAACTACCTATTAATCTAACATATATAACCTGCAGAGTAACTACAGTAAATAGCAATGATTAATGAAGAAGCAATTTGTGGCAAGATTGATGCATATATTAGTATACCCAGAGTATAACCACACAAACATCACCACGGTGAGAATATGCAAATATGTCAATTATAATTAAAATACTAAATTTTCCAGGCTTGAACAGCCAAATAAGGCAGTGTCCACAGGTCTTACAGCATGAATTTCCAGTTTGGGTTGTAATGTCCAGACCATAAGTGTGCAGAGCAAGTAGACTGATGTGTTCCAGGGAATCTTCCCTTTTTCAGGGACAAGTGCAGCACCTAAGGATAAAAGTATTCAACAAATGATACACTAATACATTCACCAGTGTTCCCACAATTTGGTTGAAATATATCACCTATGTGAAAAGAACCTGCTTCATTAATAATTGTGACGTTTATTTATGTTCCCATTTCAGAATTATTTATTTGCTTATTTATTTATGCTATTTTGTCCTCCATAGTCCGCATTCAGTTATTGCTGACGGTTTCTGAGATGCAGCACCCCAGTGATTATGTGTACATTGAGGTGTGAGACACTATACTGGCTCTTCATTGCTTAGCCCTTACAAGTAACTTAAAATATGATATCTGTTCAGCAACGGTGTTATTCTGGTTAAGAAATTTATTTTGCAAGGCTAAAAAAGCTGGTCTTGATAGAGTTGAAGAAATCATAGCCGAGAACTTCTGTACACAACAAACATGCAAGTGTTTTTGTATTGCAAAGTTCTTTTCTTAATGTATTAAAAGGTTGTGGGGGTTCAGTCTGCCCCTGTGGAGGAAAAAAATGTTTACCTAAGTACATTTGTTAATGAATTTCCTGTGTTTTGGTGACTGCTCACTACTTGATTTAAATTGCAATACTTTTATATATAAAAAAACAGAGGAGCACCCTCCCTATCTTTTTATGGGAATGGTCCGAGCAGCCATGTAGAGAAGCTGAAGTCCATGTGTTCTTGTACTTGTGCCCAGGTTTAGTCATAATTAGGCTGTTCAGCCTATCCATGTGACCTTTGGAGTTTTTTGGGGTTTTTTTGTAAAGAAGACAACACTACACAAATCGATATAAAGAGCATTAAACCAGTGTGCAAGGTCAAGAACATGAGAAATTTTGCAAACAAGAAGAGATCATTCAGTCCTTCAATTTTGTTTGTTTAGCTAATAGTTAAGCTGCCCCAATATGTCATTCTGATTATTCTGAAACATTATCAAGGTTTCTGCTTCAGCTTCATGTCTCTAGTTTGTTCCTGAGTCCCAAAACTCTTTGTGTAAAGTAGTGGTTCCTGGCTTCAGTCCTAAATCTACTACTTGCTCTTAATTTCCAGTGATGTCCTTGAGTACGTGACTCATCATTAGGTTCAAAGAATTCTGCTGTATCTGCTCTGTCAATGCCTTTGACAATTTTGAAGATCTGGTGGAGGTCCTGTCTTGCTGTTATGTCTGTCTTCTACTGTGGTGACTGCACATGATAACTCCTGATGAGGTGTCACTTGCGCATTATATAATCTGAGCAGAATGTCCCATTATATTCAGCAGTTTTTTCCTATACCATTTTATTTGCCTTTTGATCGCTTTTACACCTTGCTTAGATGATGAAAATGTTTTGTCAACAAAAACCCAAATCCTTTTCAGCAGTTGCTTCTTACAGGACAGTGTCTCTATCCATATTATATTTATAATTGATGTTCCTTTTGCCCACACATTGCACTTTTCTACATTAAACTGCTTTTTCCAAGTATTTGTCCAGTTCTTCTTGAATTGTTTTTTTCTTCCTCATCAGTGTGTGCTATTCCTCTGATTTTAGTTTCATCAGCAAATTTCACAAGCTTACTAACTACAACAGAATCCATGCCATTCATATTAAATAAAAAAAAGTAACAGTCCAAGGATAGACCCTGGAGCAACTCCATGGGTTACTTCACTCCTCTTATCTGTGCTCTTTGTCTCCTGCCAGTTAACCAACCTGAAATCCAGATTTGCAGGTTACCTCTGATGCCTACAGGTTCTCATTTCAGAATGAAGCTTTGGTATGCAACTGAGTCCAAGGTTTTTTGAAAATCTTAACTAAATTATGTTGTATGCTTTGCTTTTGTCAACTATTCCAGTTGCATTCTCAAAAATGTAGTTTGGCAGGGTCTTCCTCTCATAAACCCATGCTGACTGTTATTTAGTAAGTTATTTTCATACAGGTACTTTTCTAATTTAATATTACAGTTTCACTAATTTTTCTTGATACCATAGTAAGACTTACAGGTCCATAATTACCAGGATTAATTTAGCCTCCATCTGTGGAGACTGAGCTCACATTTGTAACTTTCCAGTCCTCAGGTGCTTCTCCTTCCTCAAGTGCCTTCTCAAATATGCCTAGTAAGAGTTTGTAAATGTGTTTCATTTCTTTCAGTATCACCAGTAAAATCCCTTCAGGTCTGGGAGTTTTATTAACATGTCTTTTCCCCTTAGATCTTTGGTCTATTAAAGGGGTGGTCAGAAAGTTTGTGTCTGAGCCTGTACCCGTTTGTGTAGATTTTGTAAAATTAGCTCCTTTGTACTAAAATACATAAATTGCAAGTTTGTAGAATTTGTGGTTTATAGTGTACTTTTCTTGTTTCAGAAACAAGTCAACATGGATGACAAAGTTAGTGCTATCTCTGAATTTCTAACACTACATCTTGGTAGGTTCATTCTCGCCTGGAGTACCAACGCCAGACCCCTTTTACATGCCACAGTCAAGAGATGGGCTGCAGAACAGTTTGTGGCAGGATGTGTCTCAAAGATGGCCCAAAGTCTAATCTGCCTTCGATCTCTATGACAGAAGAGCGTCAAGGAGTGGATTACATGGCTAAAGTGAGATTTTGTCTGGGAATCCATGAGTAATTAGAGGTGAGCGAGGTCTGTGCACACTGTGTGTTCTTAAATGACACATCACTTCATCCACCATCCTTCTTGGGAGAATTTCAAGTTATTTATTTTGGACTGGAAGAAATTTTAAGAAGTGTTTTAAAAACCAGGGATGAAACCGGGATACATCGTCATTACCCAAAAAATATATATATTCAATAAAATGGAAGCATGATGATTCTCTGACACTAAGAAATTTAAGGTCCAAGGAAGTGGCAGCAAGACTGCATACTCATTTTTTTATGATGATGATGTAGTCCATACTTATTCTGTGACTTAAATCAATGTAGCTTTGAATGGTTGTCTTCAGATTTGTGACAGGGAGAATCCATTAGGAAAGCTGTTGACCATCATCCTTCTGCCCCATGGGATGCTTTAAAGAGATGCCATACCTTCCTGGCACCTGTTCTCTATCCCAACAGGTTGTGCTCTGCCAAGGCTGGAGACATCAAGTTGGCTACAGAAGAGTGGTTTCACAAGTAAGGCCGTATATTTTCAGTGATAGCATTCATGGAGATTATGTTGCAAAATAAAACTTGCCTAGTTTTACTGGTGTTTCTGTTAATAGGTTAGGTTCAAAATTTTTTGATCATCAATTCTGTGTCGATTAGAGAGTAGTATACCATGGTCTTGTAGTGGCCAACACCAATTAAATCTGAAGCAGATTTTCCTGAATGGTGACATGACTGAATTTGTGTGTCCTGTGTCGTATTTATAGTCTCTGCTGGCATTTCTCATTTGCCAAACCAAATGTATTTTTTTGTGTTTTTTATTGGAAAATATGGATTCAAGGTTTATTTCCTGACAAAAAAACACCGCTTGTATTCAAAGTCCATCAGACATACCAGAAACTGATGTGTGTGCAGCTCCACAATCTCACTTTATAACACAGGACAGAGTGGTGTAATGGCTGGGTCCAGGAATTCAAGGTAATATGGAAAAGAGTTATGAATGAAATTAAAACGTTCTCTCACATCCTGGAATTTCAGTTCAAAGCCCCAGTTCTGGGTTATCTAAGACCACAGCTTCTCAGTTCAGAAAGTGGCTGTGCTATTTGTCAGGTAAGTGCAGTGCTGTGATTTTATGCTATAATGATTGTTCATTACGTGAATGTTTCTTTCCCTCTTAAGTTTAAGGATTTAATGTTTTGAAGCAGTAAAGCAGTGACATATTACACTATCATCAAGTGCTTTATGGTCTCTGATTCAGCACAAATTCAGCTTTCCATTCATGTCAGGCACCAACAGATTAACACTAAACTATCAAATATAATAGAAAAGAAAAAAAATCTTTGCATTTTCTTGTAAAAATAACGCAGACATAATTAATGAAAAAAATTAAAAGAGAACCATTTTAGAATTGAAAAAAAAAAATTACAGAAAGTGTGAGCTGCCCTTATTTACAAGAATACAAATGTGTTCTGAGATTATCGGGCAACGAAGACAAACTTCGATGTAAGGTAGCTTTTCTCACTAATCATGGTGCTGCAAACAGCTGACTTTGTTACATGTTGATTAGCACATCCATCTAAGAATTTCACGATCATCTATACATGTGACAATGTTATCACAACCACTACTGTATGTTGAGCATGTTAACTGTATTCAGCAACAGAACATCCTGGTGGCACTTTTATAACCTGCCCTCTTGCTTCAAAAAAAGTGCTCTACCAAATGCTCACCTGAGGTAAAGTACTTATTTCATGTAAAGAAAATTAAAGTGTTGAGGAAAGGCAGTTATTAGCCATGGTGCAGGAGAGCAGTGACCTGTTACAAGTATGCAATTAGACATCCCACCAATGACTAGAGGGTTGAAGATCTGCTAATTGTGTTGGAGGAAATCGCATGGAAGGCAATCTGGGATGTTACTGGGAATTTTCTTGGCAACTCCAAAGTACCAAACACTTCAGACAAGCCCTAAACGTTGGCCTTACCTGGCAGCCTGGCCTCAAAAGACAGGCTTCCTAGACTGCACAGGCTCAACAACAGGGCTCGGGCATTTAAATAACAAAAGTTCAAAAATGTAGAAGAGGAAAAACTTGAAACCTCTGTTTCAACACAAAATAAAACAAGTTGCCTACTTTCAAATATTTAGTCAAAAATAGTACGGGGTAGTAACAAAATGGAGCAAACATTAGGTTTTACCTCCATGCAAATCCAAATCAGTCTTAAAACACTGCACCTTAATACAAAATACTCTAGTCAAAAGCCAGAGAAACCAAACACGAAAATAATCAAATCAAGAATCAACACAAACCACAATGACTAGCTATGTTTGAGCTTCTGAAATAGCAAAGCTTCACTTAAGTGCTAAGGAGGCTGGAACCTCAGCTACATGTTTAGGTGGCCCTGCCTCCTTATTCTACACATATAGAAGACAGGGAAGATCACAAACCACACTACAAAGAAACATGAACACAAAGAAAATTACAAAAATATAAAGACAAAATAAAGCCAAAAACAGAGTTAATAACTTAATATACAACATTACTTACAAATAACAAAAGAATGACTAAATAAGCAAAAAATAAACAGCTAGGGCAACAATAATGGCTGTACCATGACCCATTGTCAATGCCAGTCATGGCATCAAAGTTCACAACAACTCGCCAACTCATGGGACTGACAGTGACATCGTCCATCAGCTATGGACTACTTCAATAACATATGAATGACATTTGAGACTGGACTTTCCATTTCGAGCCCATGTATGATGTCATTTGTACTCTGTTTCCCACTGAGAAAGTATTCAGACCCTTTCACTTTTTACACGTTTAAGTTGCAACAATAAAATTTATTTTTTCCCAGTCAATACCCCAGAATGACGAAGCAAAAAAAACAGGATTTTAGATTTTTTTTTTTTCATATTTATCTAAAATAAAAACCTGAACTATCCCATTAACACAAATATTCAAACCCTCTACTCAATATTTAGTAGAAGCACCTGTGACCTTCCTGGGTGGTAGACGCAACAAGCTTTATACACTGGGATTTTCTGCAATTCTCTGTAGATCCACTGAATCTCGGGTTGAACGATGACCATTGGTGGACAACTTTTTCAGACTTCTCCAGAGATGTTTAATTATGTTCAAGCCCAGGTTCTGGCTATGCCGCTCAGGTTTATTCGAAGAGTTGTCCCTAAGCCATCCTGTGTTGTCTTTGCTTTGGCTTATTGTCCTGTTAGAAGGCAAACTTTCCGCCTAGTCTTAGGTCCTCAGTGCTATGGAGCAAGCTTCCTAAAGGATATCTCTGTATTTTACTGTCCCGCTTTCCCTAACCCCGTCTAGTTTCCCACTCACTGCCGGTGAAGAATCCCACAGTATGATGCTGCCACCACCATGCTTCATCGTTCAAATGGTATTGCACAGGTAATGAGTGGTTTCTGGTCATCTCTAGACGTTACACTTAGAATTGAGTTTAAACAATTCAATTTTGGTGTCATCAGACCAGAAGGCCTTGTTTATCATAGCCTGAGTTTAATTTTGCAAACTCCAAATGTGCTTTCTTGCATCTTTGGGCCTCTCTGCTCTGAAGTCCAGCTAAGTGGAATATTACAGTCCTTCTGGAAATTTTTCCACATAGGTTCTCTGGAGCTCAGCCACAAAGACCATCAAGTTCTTGATCACCTCTCTTACCAATACCCTTCTCCCCCGATTGCTCACTTTCGCCAGACAGTCAGGTGTAGGCAGACATATTGTGCTTGTCGACAGCATCAGTTGCTAATCACTTGATGTTATCGCACTACCTGTACTTAAGATGTCAGCTTGACATGCACTGTATCCTAAGTTTTTGATAACTTAAAACATCTTTGTGTGCCTTATACCTGTTTTGGTAAAGAAAATGTAATTTATTAGTGTGTTTCTTTAGAGTTTAGCACTCATTTTTAACCAGATTTTTTTTTTTTACCATTTTAGTTTTGTGCAAATTATTTTTGCCTCAGAAATTACTGAAGCTATGGTTTTGACCAAACAGAATTTGATATTGTATCAATTTTAAATTTTGTTACACATTTGGATGTACTTGATAAAGTTTTATCATCATTTTCATGATCTCACTGTAATCGTGTTTTTAACTATGATCCTGCCCCAGTTTGTTTAAATTTACTTTTGTGCCTTTTTTGTTAATTTTCTATTCACTAATTATGATCTTTTCTCTTAATATTGTTATTTCTATTTATTTTTTGTCTAATTATTTATTGTTATTTTAATTTTATTTATCTACCACGTTACCTGTCGAACAAGGCTTAATAGAATAAATGTAAAAGTATTTGCTATCTCATGCCCTATGTGTACCTTCAGTGCCTTCCCTTGGTATCTTCATGTGTCTGAACCTCTCATGCCCAATATTCCATCTCTTCGTAAAGCCTGCTTCTCATATTCTGTCATTTTGAGGTGACTTACTCTCTTCCTATCCAATCTTATACTTCCCTTCTTTGAAGGTGATTCTCAGCATACCTCCTAACCATATACTCCTCCTTATGTGTCTGACACTCACACTTCCTCCTTCAAAAATGACACCAAAGCCAAACTGACCAATTAGAGTGATCCGAGGGAACAGATATACACACACAGGCTTTAGGGTTTTAATACATAGTGGATTATTCAATTTCTTCATGTGTAATTGTGTTGTATTATGTTCCATGTGTTTTGTTATTGGGTCTCCAAGATGTGGGGCCACCCCCAACCTGCAAAGACTGGTTTCAGGAAGCCAGTTCAGTGCAGTTCTTTTGAAAATACTTTCATGGAATTCTGAATTATTGTGAATATTGTCCATCTATTTATTTTTCTTGAAATTCTGCTCTTTCTTTAGTTTTGATTATTGTATTTGATATTGGTTACCGTGACTTGAATTTTACTCTTTTTTGAATATTTTATTTTTTTTCCTCCATTCTTTGTTAACCTCCTTGGCATTATCTTGAGTATGACTGAGGCCCCGAATTCTATGTTATTACGGTTAAACCTGAGGTAATGCTCTTCTTTCACAGTGTTAAGCCCAAATAACTCTTGGGACAGTATTCTGTTGCCATCTAGTGGATAAAATAATATTCTACAAAAAATCATGAATATTTCTATGAGTTGCTCATCAATATGCATAAGTGGTGCAGAGCTTTCAACCAAAACACAGTGACATGTAAAGGAGAATTTGTAAAGTCAGTTTTGGAACAAACTGAAACTGAACCATTTAGTTAATTCAAGCAATAGTGATGACAATGTGAATTAGCCATCAGACATTGACACAGATAGTGAAACTGATAAATATGGTACTGTACCAACAAACCACTGTTGATATGCCTCTTGAATTCAGTCCCATGAAGCTTCAGTGTGGTGCAATATTAGGTGCATGACAAAAAGGCGTAATGATTGTGATCAAGTAGAAGGGCAAGAAAGACATTAGCCCCGTAAGCACTGTTCACAATGCAGCAACTGTTAATGATCATGTCCAGGGAAATGTGGAAGTTGCTTAGCCTTGCACTGTATTAGCCTACAATAACACAAGGGTGACATCGATTGTGCAGTCAATCACTAACATTCTACCCTCTTTTCTGGCAACAGAAAAAAAATTTTAAAAGTGTGCAAAGAAACACATTTCTGCTGTCCCATTTGCAATACCAGGCTGTGTGTTGGTGACATATGAATATATCACATGAAGAACTTGTACTAAATCTACATCAGTACAGTAAAGGACACTAGACATGCCTTTCCTACTGTATTTGTGTTGACATTTTGATGATCTACATGTTTGTTACACAACTTTTTTTTTCTTCTTGTTGAAGAAAATTCAACATTTTTAACTTCTCTTTCAGGCAGTAAACAGAACACGAAGGAAGCTACTAAATCCCTCTTTTACCTTTGGTAGCCCATTTTTAATCAGGACAGGCTGGTAAGATTTTGGCCTGCTTTGTGACTTAATATTTCAGGCCGTACACCTCTGCCATCTTGTTTGCTGATGAATCATGACAACTGCACTACCATTTTGAGCTTTCCTCTATTATCACAGGCATATAGCAATCAGCAATTAGGTCTAATTGGGAACATGACCACCAGACATTCAAAGCCTGACCTCATCACATCCCTAGTTAAGACAGTGGCATGGTAACTTCCTTATCCAAGTTTGTGGATAAACTCTCTAATGTCCTCATGAGTGGTAGCTAACTTAAAAGGTCTTCTGGCAGTTAGGATTTTTGTTACTTCTTTTGATTTAGTTTCTTATTTACATATTTGGCTTTACCATTTTAGTTTTCTGTTGTTTTTTTTGGTCACCTACCCTGGTCTTTCTTGGGTTTACATTTCTGTTTTTCAACTCCTTGGACCTTATGTACAAAGCCTTGCTTAGATTCAACACTAAAGTTAGCATACGCTCAAAAGGCAATAGAATTTATTTCAATCCCTGAAAAAAAAAATCTGTATAGGACTTACGAACTTTTGGAAATTTGTCATAACATTATCACACCAAGTTCCTGTTTTATAAATGTCGACTTTTGTATAAGAATTAAGCTTATGCACATTTCTGAGCATAAGCATATTTTATAAATGAGGCCCTGGTCCGTAAAATACCATTTTTGGCCTGAAGTATTTTTATCCTATGTGGCAACATACTGCTTGTTTTTGACTTTTTGTTTGCCAGCTCCTTTTTGTGCCATTCATCTTCCGGTCATATTCTCCCTCTTTTTCTTAGTTTCCATTGTGATTTTTTTTTTTTTTTTTTAAAGTGTTCACAACGCTCTTCTCAGTTTTTTGTTGATTTTCCTACCAAATAATAAAGCCTTACAGGTGAGGGCAGGCTGGCAGCTCTCAACTGAAGGCTACAAGTTAGTGTTGTTGACTGAGGCCTCGGACAGACTGGCATGCTATTCAAGAAAGTTACTTTTAGTATTTTTATTAAGGAGTAATAAAGTAATTTTTTGTTCATAAAGTGAGATATACCATCACAAAGAATTGTATTTAAAATAGAAAAATGTGACACATCTATTAAAATATCACCATGTTTGATTATTCTTACACATATATTAAAGGTATATACTTTGATAAAAAGGTGATTATCAAACTGTCACTGTAGCTAAATTTTCAAGTTTATCTCTTGCACTGGATGGCCCATTACCCTGGTATTTGTTTAAAATGGTTTTGCCCTTTTGCCTTCCATGGTCAATGAAAACAACACTCACACACTGCCTGCTGTACCCAGCACTCCCTGCAGTCCTCACATTAGATTTTGTTTGCTAATGTATTCGGTCACTGCTAGTGCCCAACTCCATTTAAACTGTCTTGAGCAGATGAATCCTACATCACAAGTGGCATCCTGCACAGCTCTAAAGTTTGGCTTTCTCTGCCTTCAAAACCTCAAATGGGTAAAAGAAAGTTTTCCATTAAAGAGCAATTGCTGAGAATTTTCCATTTTTTGAGCATGGTAAGGCCTGTGACAGCAATATTCTAAGGTCATTAATGCAGTATGTACCTAGTACAGAGAAATTCTTACATGTGCAAATTAACATGCAACAAATCACCATTCCCCGGTGCCATGATTAGTGAGTATAGTTCAAATAACATTGTCTTTTGAGACATTTTCTCTGAAAAGTAGAATATAAAAGATGAATTATTCTTTTATGAATACTGCAAATGCTTATTATTAGTCTACTAGAGAAGAAAATCCAACCAACTACTATATTAAAGACATGGAGGATAATCCTGTTCTTAATGCACATTTTATGAAGAATCTAAGTGATAAAGCTGTGTGGCAATAATGAAGTACTGAAATGGCCAGGGTGAATATGTCTTAAAATATGGCTTCATGGTGGCACACTCATTGCAGAGATACCGAGGGAATAATAACATGATCACAACAAACCAGCTATGCTTTACTTCAAAGGTTCTCAAGTTTGGTGCTGGAGTGCTGCAGTGGACACAGCTTTTTATTAAAAATCCAGTTTCTTAATTAGTAAACTGATGTAGTTACAATTCCAAACCTTTTGTTGCCATGTTAAAGCCTTAATTAGCTACTTTGTCTATTTTTAATTGCTTTTTGATTTCTTATCCAGCTGACAATTAACAATAATGTACAAATAACAAAGGAACCAGTTGCTGAACATCTAACCTGTGTGTGCTCATCACAAAGTATGTGAGTATTACAAATCTGTGCACGACCAAATATCAGTTACCTTTGGAAAGGAAAAAATCTACAATATGAGAAGGACACTAAGAAGCTATTAAATTAAATAGGTTTTCCACAAGGATTGGGTTTACATTAAGGAAAAGGGTTTAAACACCTGCAGCTAACGGGCCAAACGTGACCACCCTTGATTAATTTGTGACATGGTGGTGTTGTCACAATTTCTAATCTCACCGAGAAAATGTTCTGAAAGAACAACAAAGTGCAAAATTGCCAGTTTTAAACTTAAAAAAAATATATACTTTTTTGCTGCATAGTCAATTCACCCTTCTTCACGTTCTTACCCAATGTACACTATTTCTCAAAAATAGTGCGGAACATATGAAACATGAATAAAAGATCATGCTAAAACTAGTATAAAATTAATCAGGGCAACGTCGGGTAGAATCACGGTGTCTGGCAATGCATGTAGTCACACAGGTAACAAAGCATTTATGTTACATGGCCAAATTAATCATCATGTAACTGCTTTATCTGGATACCAATCCTCTGCATAGGAAATAGAGTAGGATATAGCTGGCACAATGCTGCCACTTCTTGTGTAGTCTCGGGCATCTCATGCTCATAATAAATGACTGTAATATACAGAAGTTTTATTCTTTTATTTGCCAGGAAAATAATATACTGTAATCTACTGTAACTTTTTTCACACTTAAAATTGAAACTCCTAGTGCACTAGCAATGCCATTTGAGAAAGCAACACAAGAACCATAACTCTCTGTCCATATCCACTAACCATCTCCTACGTGTTCTTTTACAAGAGTACACATGATGCATTTGAGTACAGGACTGTACCACTCGTCCTTCCTACCCCAAGTGTAGGATTTCTTCTGATTATCTCTCTATTATAATAAAAAAAATCTTGGGAAGAGAGATGAGATGTGACGTGACTGATGAAAAGGGAAAAGAGATTGAATATATGGACATAAGTGATATGACAGAAGTGTGTAGATATTGTTTGGCTTTAAACTTTAAGTTGGAGAGTTGCAGATCATCTAATTTGTGTTTCCATCAGGAATAGGTAGTGTTTCTTCTCAATTAAGAATCCTATCCGCGAAATGTAAAAGTTTTGTTGTTTGGTGAAAGTGAAATCCACATACACGAGCGGCAGAGACGCAAAGTTGCTGGCATGTAGCGCAGGCAGGGGGGTTGGCAAGCGAAGCGAGCAGGGGGCAAAGCCCCCTAATCTACCATAAAAACAATTTTAAAACAGGATCCAGTGCATGCTTATGACTTCCCTAAATACGATGAAAGGGAGAGTTAGCTCTCTGTTCTTTCTATCTGCCACCACTAATTTCTGTATCATGTTTTAAGGTTCAGACATGATTGGGAGCTTTCACTGATTGTTCAAGATATTGGGTGGCAGAATCTACTATTACTTGAATATATTTATACCTATATACAGTTGTTTTTGAGTAGTTTAACTGTCAACATGATGTAGTAAAACCTTAGTATTAACCTTTCAGTGATTTTTGTTTTCCTTCTATATAGTCCCCAGTTAAGTGCAAGGGCTTGTCTTCCCCTAAATGGTCACCCATCATGTACACACAGACTCATTTTAGTAATTTAGGTGGATACTTAGAGCTGCTTACTCTCATGATCATCTACCTGATAATGTGTTATACAAAGCCAAGTTGCCTTTAACTGATATGACCCTCCTTTTTCACATATTTCAAGGAATCAATATTCAATTGAATCACTGTTGAATTAAAATTGCACAACTCTTTCTCAGGAAATGATTCACTCAGGGTTAAATGAAGGAGAATCTTGAGATGTGTTCTTGACTTGTGATTAAGTTTGAACTCAAAAGAATTAGTAAATAATACATGCTTAGTGCAGCCAATGAGCTGTAAAAAGTGTGCACTAAAGTTGAAAGTAAATAATTGTTACCAATTAGTATCACAAAACCAAATTTCTAAACAAAATTCAAATTTGTTGAATGTTCAAAAAACATGAATATTTTAACTTTTAAATTCAGTTTAAAATAATTCCAGTAAAGAATTGTACAAAACAAAATAATTAGTACATTCTAATCTCAATTTAGCATTACTGTATCATACTTGTGTGATTACTAACAGAATCATCATTGACAAGAGTTCTCATTTGTTGATATGAATATAGTTTGAACTGAAACGAATAAGGGTGCGAGTCAAGACTCATGATTCAGGCAGTTCTTGCACATCTGTTTTAAACGATTACCAGTGTCGCCTAAACAAAGGACGTTGACAACATCATACAGGACATGCATGTGCTTTAGCACACCTGTTGAGAATTGATTCGTTCATTTAGCGAAGAAGCCAAGTAAGGACCTGTAAGATGTTTGTTTCATAAACTACAGATTCTGATGTACTTTTCTTTTTGCACCAGTGTCATCAGCAGTAGAAAAAAGATGATTCTAGGATGCTGGCCTTAGGGGTGGAGTTTCAAAGAAAAAATCTATATTTGGATAAAAAGAAAAGATTAAAATGGCAATACAACACAGACATTGGACTGAAAATTACTGGAAAAGTGTGTTATGGTCAGCATCCCGGAATCATCTTTTTCTCTGTTGCGGGTGACACTGGTATTTGGCATGTATTTAAGGAAGATGCCAAATAGGACCTGTAAGGTGTTGTTTTTCAAACTACTGTCTCTGATGTTCTCGTCCTTATGCAGTCATGCACCTGGACCTTCCCCTTTTTTCTGTCCTGGGCACAGGTCCTGTTTTTGACAGGTCTCAGCCTTGCTTCCCTACAAAGACAAGAAAAAACACTCAAAAAAAATCTCTTGTAGGGGGGGAAAACAATGGAAGAAATCTTGGGAAAGACAATTCAGAGAGAGAACCCTTTCCAGCTAGGTTGGGAATGCAATGGGTATCAAAAGATGGGCTAAATACAATTGTGATGAGTGGTATTGGGAGAATTTTAAATAAATAATTGCATCCCAGGTAGCATGCAGACTTGCAATCAGGTGCAGGGTGCACAAGCATGTTTTATTCAGTGGTTAATTTGGATACATGGCCGATCACACCATATATACATGTGGAGGCTCACAGATTGGTCAGGCCCCTTAATATTGCCTCCAGTGGAGCGATATGTTGCACCTGCACCCAATTAAACAGGCACAATAGAGGAGCCTACACAGGACAGAGAAGGAGAGAATAATGGGACAAAAATGAAAGAGAGTGGAGGTTAATGGATGGAGAGAAGGGCAGACATGTCTCGCCAGTGCAATAGGAGGAAGGAGGCGGATAGAAATGTGAACCCTGGAAGGGTAGTGTGTGGCCACATTTCAAGTGGCCTGAGGGTTGCTCCTTGTAAGGACTTTCTACAAGGCCAGGAAATGGCAACAAAAAACCAAGGGAGTGGAGGGTCGGCAGTGCCTGTTCTGTTGGTAGACATCTTTCCATGCTCCGAGACCCAAATAGGGTAATCTGGGTATACATTAGTTTTAAAAGGGTTCATTCATTATAAAGGACTGCTTCCTGTGTAATTTTTATTTCATTTTAATAGATTTATGGATTGATTTTAACCTTCATCACCCTTTTTATGGATTATTTATTTTTTGAACTTTTACACTGCACTTTGGACATTATTTTGATTGTTTTAATAAAAGCACTGTCACTTTTGCACCTACCCTTTGGCTGGATGTTTGTGTTCTCATGTGCCTGGCTCATCTCGGTTATGACTATTGATGATCCAGGATCAAGAGGCTCCTGGGAGGAATGGTTAGTGTGGAGCTGACCTGGACTGTAACAACTACACACAGAACAGAGTAATTTGTAATCATCTTCACAGAGCTAGATGGCCAAACTATTATTGCCACCTCAGAATACAATACCACAATACAAAACTACTTTGTTCTTCACTAAGTGCAGGCACTCAGCACAACAACTCTCAGGGCAAAATGCAAGAGTACTGGACTATCACATATTAGGATACAGATTTGTTCAAATACTTTGTAAACAAAGTAGAAATTAATTCACATAGATGAAAATCAACAATATTTGTCCATCTAAGTGCAGAACCACTGTCAAAAGGAGTCAGACAATCCAGCCAAAGTCCGAGTTCTGGGGACTCTCAGCTCACCAACAGGACACGAAAAGGGTGGTGGCATCCTTGACAGGATGACCTGGGGGTGACCGTGTCTCATAAGAAACATGAACCACCTTTTTTGGAGGAATGCGGTCCATTTCACCACTTTAGGATACGCTAAGGGAGTTTACCATTATGGCTGCTGAAAATGGGGCTCCACAGTCATAAGTGAATAATTAATTTAAAATCAGTCTTTGGAAGTAGTAATAGCTATTAGAAACACTAGTAATTTTTTTTATATATATATTTTAAAATCCACCTTAATATTATCAATTTCAATCAAAAAAGATGAAAATTCCTGGGTGTGTCCTGACTTTTTGACAGTTATTTTATTTATAACATTATATGGGCCAAAAACTGAATTCCAGTTAATCTGATCAACTGAACTCTGTTAGTCCACACTTTTACTCGGTAGAACAATAGAGGAATACACAATACAAAGCAATGCCCCATAATTTTGTGCACAGGCTCTCGCCGCCCTAATCACACCATTGCTGTTGAGTTTTTTGGTTTTTTTTTTATGTCCCTCATTTTCTCAATTTCACAATTCGCTTGAACATCCACCACATTCATTTTACTTATGTATTCGTTGAAGCCCGGTGTTACTGTCCAAGTGTGTAACCTTCCCATTGTTGGACGCCGCACAACGTGATGTTTGTGCATTAACGTGCCATCCGGCTGCCGTACTTCTAAATTACAAAAGTATCGTGATATTACTACCCTGTTCGCGAACATCAATTCCTTAAAAGGGTAACGTTATAATTACAAAGATTATACTTAGAAGTTACGAATACACATACAAAAAAACTCTCCACCAAGACACTGCTTACCCGCTGCAGTAGCGTCAGAGAGCAGGAGTGACCGGGAAGCTCGAGCAGCAGCGCTTCGCGTGATCGACGTGTGGCGTACGCAAGGGGGCGGAGCAAACACACACACACACACACACACAAAAAAACCTAAATAAAGGCGACAGGACAGCGCGCATGAAAAAGCAAATCCTAAAACAAAGGTAGGTATGGCTCATTAACAGTAAGCTGCAAATATAGGAAACTGCGTTTATCCGTGCTAAATATGCATTTTTAACAATGACCCCGCAATGCACCGTCGGGTTGCAATTTGCAATCAAAAGCGTCAGCCAACTGCAACGCCATTACAGCTTGGATTCAATGGACAAGAGTGGCCATTTTTGGTAGGGGTCGCCAATATAGCATATTGCGAGTTTGTATGGGTAGCCGCAGTTAGACTTTGGGCTTTGCTTTCTTCACCGAAACCCGCTTTATGTAGTTTGTAAAGTCAAAGTTACGTGACTACGCAGATGATTGTGCTCCTTTCAATGGCTTTGTGGATTTCGGTGACCAGGCCCCGTGAAGATACAGTGAGTGCGCGTGCGCCGTTGCAGCCTACACTGATTCTCCAAATCCAACTTTACGAGGCTGATGTTAGCGGAGCGATCGAGTGCCAAGGTGTCTTAACGGAAAACAAACCGCGCGCGCCGTGGATGGCAGGCTCGGGCTTTGTCTGTGCACGATTCGGTGATTTGGTAACGAATTCGACGTAAATACTGATATTGCCCATTTTTTTGAGAGAATCCTGTATACGTTAAGAACAAGTAGCATTTCCTTTTTCAAACCGTAAAATGGAAGACACTTAGGAATAAACTAAGACTAACGCCTAATGGCCAGAAAACCGGACAAAGTACGGTTACTTAGAAGCGTTTTTTTTAACGTATTTTTCCTTTTATCTCAGATTTGTCAATATTTAACACAGAATGAATTTTACCACTTTGTTTTGAAATATGGTATTTATGTAAAAAAAAAAAAACTTCGACATCGTTAGATGAAATAAATCTGAGTGCCGCCAAAATTATGCGAGATTTATTCTGAATATTAAAAAATAAAAGATCACTTTTGTCTTTTTATTTTAAATATAGAATTTTAAAATTAATACCAGCACATTTCTTTAACGGATTGACAACGTAGTGTGGATTCAGAAAGTATTCAGACCCCCTTCACTTTCTGCACCCTTCGTTGTGTCGTAAATGTTGACAGATAACGGAAAAATATTAAAATATGTGATACATCTTGCTCTACGTATCCCGTCAGCGCTTTTCCTGGGTGTCTTCCTCTGTTTGAAACTCTCATGCCAGGCACTCCCTCCCCTACCACTCGCTAGTGCATTTCAATGGAGCCTGCATTTCATACTCCTGTAATTTCGAAACTCCTTGTTCTCCTCCTGTACACTTTTATACTTCCCATCTTTGAAAGCAACTCTCAGCATGCCTCCTACAGCTTTCCTCCTCCTTGTGTGTTTCACACACGCATTTCATATTTTGATCACGTCACTGAACTGACCTAACAGATTGTTTGGAGGAACTGGACACACAAAGACCTTTGCATTTTATTACAAAGTATATGCATAAATTTGCCAGTTCTGCCTATCTATCTGCTCTCAATAACCCATAATGTCAACATGAAAACCTGTTTTTAGAAAGGTTTGCAAATTTATTTAAAATCAAAGAGTCAATGTATTGATAACTTGTGCGGTGTAGTTTTCATTAAGGTGAAAATAAGTTCATAATTGTAAAAGAATGATCCATTTTAAAACAGTGTGTCTTTCTTAAGTTAATGTAACATTACGTAACTTGTAGTTCTGAGGTACACCAGACTTGCTGACCACAGTTGTTGATGTCATCTCTGGACATTTTAAACAACTGAAAATCGCTGGCTGTGTCACATTTAATGAATAAGTGCTGACCTTCCAGTGCAGTAGCCTCTTTGTGACAGCCAATAATGCGCTGCCTGACAGATCCGGCACTGTACAAAGGGTTATTGGGTACAGCAAATTCAACTGCAGTCTCTGCCCTTTTTTCTTTTTCCATTTTATCGTGGTATGTGCAACACAACTAAAAATAATATAATTTATTTGAGCAAGTTGCAGACTGAGTTACTCTGCATGTCATATTACAAGACTGTTTTCATGTTGAGTGCCCCACCAACTGCCTCTGACTCACTAAGATTATGTAAATGAAGTCTACAACTGAGAATTGCTGTTATGTGATATAGCCTTTATTTTGCAATCGATAAGCTACTAGGTGAGATAGTGAAGCAACTTGGCTCTGAATCCTTCCCTGTCAATTTTTTCAGCACAGTTAAATGTGCATTTTTACAGTAGAATATGGAGGAGTTTATAATTTTTCACAGTTACTGATACATGTTTATTTTCTGTATGTCACCAGTCTTCTATGTTCTGACCCTCTTAACAAAAGGGTCACTGGGGTTGGAGCCGATCCCAAGAAAATTGGGAATTAGGTGCAAGTCTGGAACAAATGCTGTACAATTGATTAATTGGAGAGGGCACAACCACTGGGCCAAGTAACCTAACAACACATTTTGATATTTGAAGATTACCCACACAGACATGGAGATGCAAGCAATACACAGGTAGTGCCAAAGGTCAAAGAACTATGAGGCGCCAGTAATAACTACTCTGTTAACTTATATGCTACCAGTGCACTGTTATTCCTATTCATGCACTTTCCAATAGTTACACTAAAAGAAAAAATTGGAAATAAAGAGCATATGAATAAAGCAGTATACATCATGCAAAAATGTACACAAATAAAACCATTCGAACATTCCTGGTGATACAGAATTGACACTAAAGATTTCCCAGTACTTCATAACCTCTTTTACTTAAGGGTTAATGTTTCTGACCTTTCCTTTCTGAATTGTGGTGCTATTCTACCATCTGCCTTACTGTAGAGGTGCAATTTGTGTTATGTAGGAAGTAAGTTGAGTTTGTTATTATGGGAAAGCATTGTAAGTATTTAGAGAAGATTGTGCAATAAAAAAATGCTTTTTTTTCTTTAGTTAGAATTGTATTTACACTTTAAATTTATTGCCATGCAACACAATTGCTAGGACTTTCTCAGTGTCCGATTTATATATATATATATATATATATATATATATATATATATATATATATATATAATAAAAATCAAATACAACCTTGTATTACATTTGAAAGTAGAAGTTCAAGGGAATCAACTTTGACTATGCCCTCCAGACCTTTAGAAAAGTGATCTTCAAGTTCAGTCATAGTTCACTTCTAACTTAGCTATTCTCTGTTCACCCTTCAGAGCATAGCATACCAGATTAAAAGTTATCTTCTTCTTATTCTTATTTTAATTGACTGTATATTTAAGTTATCTGCCTACAAATGACTTTAAGAAATATATAAATATTTGTATACTTTGTCATAGTTTTAAATCTTAATATTTCTTTTTCCATTTTCTTTTTAATTTAACGTTTTCTGTAGAATTTACTCCCTTAATGAAATAGTCCACCTAAAAATGCATATTTTCTTTATTTTACTTACCCCATTTAGTTTGTAGTGATGGCTGAGAAAATGTTTCAATCTCATATTTTCATGCAGAACGAAAGAAAAGCATTTGACATAATAGTCCCTAATGATGATCTATGCTGTGCAAATGCAAACAATATGAAAAATGTTCATGGAAAAAAAAAGAATTCTACTTTACTCCGGTCACATAATCTATATGTGCATGGACCAGTCATATGCTGAAAATGTTCAAAAAAAGCATTTATTTATTTATTTTAAATATCATTAACAGTCATTTTTTGGAAAGATAGCATTCATAACAAACATCTATGCCACATTCCCATAATTCTGTGCTTTTGAATTGAAGAGCCACATCTCTTCTTCATTCACTGGTCAAGAGTCCTGTCTTCAATTTAAAAGCACAGAAATTATGATGATTACCAGCAAGCAATTTTTTTAATTAATTGCACTGTTTTATTATTTAGTGTTGTCAACATTTGGATACAATTAAGAGGGCAACGTATGTATGAAAAGGATGAATTAAAAAGAAAATGGCAAATTAAACTTAAGCATTTCAAGTTTTGGCAAAAATAAAAATACTTCTGAATTTCTTGGAACAAGAAAATAAAAAGAACAGCTCACTTAACAACTAGATAATTTAAAAGCATAGAAGAATGCACAGACTGTGAAATTGGTTGGAATTAAAACCTGAAACCACAAAGAGTCCCTCAGGACTAATATATATAGAAAGGACGTTATTTCAGATCTCACGTTTATGATTGAATGTCTGTAATTAGGTAAACCTTAAGTAGATGGCAGTACAGATATAGTTAATTGCTCTTTTCACACTGGGTCAGCTGTGTTGATAGTCTTTAAGTGGTTCTATTATCATTTAATAATGAGTTGTTAATAACACCACCAACAATCTACATTAATCACATTTGAACCCGTGTGTGTTCATGATAAAGAACTGTTTTAGTAACATTTGGTTGGAAGGAGTGAGAAAAAAAAAATGCGAGGAACTAAATTAGTTAAAAAGATGGACACACGTAAAAAGCTACATAATTCAATAACATTTCATTAACATTTGGTTTCTGCTTAAGATATTATTTGAAGTAATAACCTGTAGACAGTCTTTCCCTTCTACAAATAATGTTGTTATTCCTGCACTTGATCGGGTGGTTCTTAAACTGTCCGTAGGCAAAATCAAAGTTTTCTTCTAGATGTCCTTATAGACCCTCCATGTTAAAGTATTGATTGGCACCTAAGTACCAAGTAGAGCTATCAAATTATACAAAATTAGTTATCAAATGCTCATTAAAAATAAGTAAATATTCAAACGTAGGTTAAACGTTCTAAGGGCTACTACTTGTACATTTGTATTTAACATGACTTTGCATGCTTTAGTATTAATATTTTTCCTTCTTTGTTCACAGTGCCTCTACCAAGCATGTGGCGCTTCTGTATCGTGCACTGTATTAGCCTTCACAAAAATGGGATTTTCTGTGCATGGAAAGTGACATGATCAAAGAGAAAAGTGGAAGCGGGTCACCTCAAATGTTTGTAAAGCATTTATAAAACCCATAAAAAATCACTCGCGATTACTTAAATACACACCCCCACACTCTGCCTCTTCCTCCAGCTCTCCTCTCCACCATGTGCATTTCTCGTTCATGGGTGCAAAAGACATGAAGTCAGTGCACATATATATTATATAAGTTGAGTCATTTGAGTTACTGAATGGACTGAATACTACATTTTACTTATCTTTAAGTATTCCCCCTGTTATATTTTTTGCTTGGCAAACACATTTATGAACAGCAACTAAAAAAAGATTAAGTCAGAAAAGACACCAGCTTTTGCTTGCTACAATGAATGCTTAACAGTTTAAATAGAAAACAACAGACAATCAGAAATCTCCGGTTCAAGAGTAAAACAGAACAGTATAAGGAGCAAAACATACTTTTAAGATGCTGGATGAGTGTCTAAAACCTGTTGTTAGTACAACCATTAACCAGAAAGCAGAGTAGTGTTGTAGAGAAATCTGTTAAGTTTTATAAATGATGATACAAACTAACAATAATTATAAAAAATGCTGATTATGAATGTGATGTGTCCAACACATGCAGTATTTCAGCATAACATGTCTGGAGTAACATTGGCAAAATTACTGTGAGAAAAAAAAGTTCTAACATTGTCAGCATTTGCTTTCACATAAGAATTTTTTTCATATAGATTCAAATTATGTTCAAATAGTGATTTCCACTAAATATAAGAATAAATACAAGAACAGAAGTAGAACAGTACCAAAAAATATAAAAGAGAAATAAGTTGCTGCCCCTCTGAGTCTACAAAAGCAGGATTTGCCCCCCTGCAGTGCAACTCTGCTTCAGTTGGGGTCTCCTGCAGCAGTAACCAGCATCCTCCACTGTTCTTCCACTTTTTTCCCCACTTCCTTCATGAGTACTTAACACTTTGAGGGCCTTTACCATAAGGCATATAGTGCCTCTGACAGCAGCTGTAAGAGGTGTCCTGTCCAGGATAGAGTAAACTGACCTGTTGACATTGTCCTGACTAGGTCCTCCATCACAATGAACACATTTTTCTAATATTTACAAGGTAGTCATGACTATAAAAAGATTTTCAGCCACTTTTTGCAGTAAAATAGTACTTTATATAGAAAAAAATTCTGCTCAGATACTCTGTATTGCTACTAAAGCAACACCATTGGCCTTACAGAAATTAGTGCTTGCTGCTGTGCTACAAAGCAAAATGTTAGTTTAACAACAAATAAAGTGGTATGAGTCACTATGCCATAACAGTGCTGTTCTAAGGAAAGAAAGTACTTGTAACTATATATATTTAATCACACGATCAGTGCTTATGTAGCCAAACAATACAGTACTAAAAAATACAATCTTCTGAAAGTACACAGTCAGCATTTTTTTTCTTGTCAATTATTATTAAAATGCAGACCTCCTTGAGCAAGATAAAGCCAAATGCTCAAGCATTTATGTGGTGAAAGTGAAAATTGAAAGATAGACCTAACTAACACTGTCGGATAGCACAGGAAATGAAATTAAAAGTTTTACTAAAGTTGGCTTTGATAATTGTGTCAACAAGATATTCTTAACACTGTACAGATAAGCAGTCTGTTATGTTTTAAAAGTCACTTCCTCCTTTGTAAGTCCCATTTTTGTGTTTTACATGTCTTGATCATTCTAAAATGCATTCTGACTCCTGACATGACATCAGACCCAAATAGAACAGTCATAGAATAAAGGGTGTTAGAAACAAGAGAAAATATAAAATTTGTTTAAAAAATAAAAGTCTATTTTTAGGATGAAAATTGTTTCTCTGTTTTAATGTCCTAAACATTCATCATTTAATTAGGCTTGCAAGACACCTCTTCAGGCACAGTTTGTAAAGTAATCGGCTGCTCCATCAGTTTGGCTTTTATGCCAGCAAACCATGCTTCTAATGTAAAAATCCCGATTTTTAGGTAAATTTTTGCAGGAGTTGTGGTATACATTCATTTGGCCGAGAAACTTGTGTTTTTCAGTGAAGCAATATTAATGAATTAAAAAAAATAGTGTCCCCCATAGGTGTTCTAATTGCCATACTCATTTTCTTATGAGCACTGGAACAGGTTAACTTAAAAAGTATTTCAAAATGTAATGTTTGATGCCACAAAATAATTTATTCAAGCCTATGACCCATTGATTTATTCATTTGAAATGTTTAACCCAGCCTTCCTGCAGTCATTTTTAAGTTGTGGTTCAGATCTCAACACCATCGTGTTTGCAGTGTCCTCCTGTTTCTTCACAGGTTTTGTCTGCTTACGCAGATCTCCTGTATTCCAAAGACGTGTTGGTCAGTATGACTGGTAATCATCCCTGGTATGGCTGACTATAGGTGTTATATGTAATCGTGTTGTACTATAATAGACTGGCATCTCACCAGAGTTAATTGTTTGGCCCAACATTGCTAGCATATGCTCTGGCTCACCATGAGTCATGAAGCAGAAAGAGCTGAATTCAGGAAATGGGGGAATAAATATACAGGATTCAAAACTGGCAGCAGTCTGCTAGTTCAAGGCCATACAATATCTTTTCAGAATAGCCAATTTTACTGGAATAGTGGTCCATTGTGCTTCTGAAATATTTCCTCCAAACAATGTTCACAAAAGTTCTGTGAAAAGCCCTTCACTGTTAAGAGTAGTAGTCCTTCCTGTATTCTGTATAGCAAGACAGATCGATTTGAATAGCTAACATAACAAAAGCTCATGTTTGTGCAGGTACATTAACTTAGGGTCACATCGGCAGTAATAGCTATTTTCATGTTCTGCCTGCTGTTTCTTTAGTAAGTCTTAACATTTCTCTTGCTTGAATGGTTTCATTTTAACCAGGCATTGGGTAGATGGGGATTTCTATGAAAATGAGGGGTTGACATTGGTAATCAACTGTAAACAGTGACGAAACCTGCCATTATGTTTTAGTTCGCTAAACTAAAGTTAGCTTCATTGGTTTGACCAAGATTAAGATTCCCTGTGCTTGAGTGAGTAGCAAAGAGCAAACAACGGCAAAAATGGCATGAACATCTGCCAAGAAATCGAAGCGAATGCGTAAAGTGAAATACTCTGTGGACAGTGTTTTGCATATTATCACTGAATTGAACTCTGAGTTATCAAACTCCCCTCGCTGATCGTGGTGCTGAACAGTATGAACACCAGGGAGTGCGCCAGCTCCCCAAGACCTGACACAACAGGCACAAGAACAAGTCCAGTGCATGCAAATCTTTTATTAAAATTTGGGAAACATTTTCCTTTTTGGTTCCCCGCCATCAATGTACAGAACAAAGTGCAATGAAGCACACAGCACTTTGCCTCCTCTCTTTCTCTCTCTCTTCTGCCTCCACTTCTCCATCAAGCTTTGTCTTCTTCCTCCCAACACTGGCTCTTCAAATGGAGTGAAGTGGCACCTTTTATAGAGCACCTAGAAGTACCCAGGTGTCCTGTAATCTCCATTCAGGTGTACTTCTGGGTGTGGCGGCAGTCCTGTGGAGAATGTCTCAGCTGTTCCCTATGCGGTTGAGCTTCCATGCTTCAAACTTGTGGCACCTTAACAAGCAGTATGGACTGACCTCTATTATTCCAGGGAATGTACTACCCTGTGCAAGCTCTTTCCCCCATAACGTCCCTTAAGAATTGAACCTGGCCAGATAAGAGTCACGGCTGTACATTACAATAGGTATGTGTAGCTAACACCCCTATGGCAACATTCGCCTGAGAGGGCCGCCACAATTGGCGCTTTTCCACTGCATAGTACGGCACAGCACAGTTCAGTACAGCTCACCTTGGTTCGGCTCGGTTTGCGTTTCGACTGCAGTTTAGTACCACTTTAGAGTGGGCGGGATCATTCACGTGTCGTTATAGTTGTGCCACCTCTACTGCTCGCTCTTCATTTTTTTTAACTTGTCCCTACACTGTTTGTAAGTCCGATGGTAGTCATGTGCGCCCAAGAGCTTAGCGACCTCCTGAAAAACTTTTTCATTCCGCTTCGCCCCATCCAGCTCTCGCTGGATCCGCTCCTCGGCTACCAACGAGAGGAACGTCTGTACTTCCTCAATAGACCATGAAACAGCCATTTTTGGTTAAAACAAAATGGTGCGTCCGAACCTTCGCTGGCTGTGCTAAAAATCTAGCGGGTCTGTTGTGTCTCGTGTCGCAAGTTCAGTGACGCAGTAATGACGATTTTCTCCGACCAATCAGTGACCAGCAGAGTTTACACGTCACGTTTTGGTAACAGTTCGGCGCGCTTGGAACCTCGGCTGAGGTGGTACTAAAAAAAGGACCAGGTACCAGGTACTGTTCCCAGTGGAAAACCCCCCAAAAGTGAGCTGAACTGAACCGTGTCGTGCCGTACTATGCAGTGGAAAAGCGCCTTTGCAGTGACGAGGTGTAAACCAGATTGAGATGCACTGCAACCCCCGCTCCATGCAAAGACAGCCTGGCAGCCTGCATGCTGTGCATTGCTGATGAACTGGCAGCCCCAGCACACAGCAAAAAACATTTTATGTTGATTTCCGTGTGAAACCATTGGTTTGTGTGCTTTTCAGAAAACTGTGGAAAAAAACATTCAGCCCTCAGAGAGGTAAAAGAAGACTGTTGTGATGCCAACACACTTTTATAATATTAGGAGAGCAAATCTGCATCTTCATGTCATAGCACAACAGTAAAAGTTATAATTAATTAATCAGCATGTAGTAGAAATTAATTAAATGTAGTATTTTTGAGGTTCATTTTCTTTTTTAATTGTGGTTAAAGGTAAACAATAATGTTCTATTTTTCAGTAGCAAAAATATTCTTTCTTGTCAGAGCTGGTCCACTGTTGAGATAGTGGAAGAACTCAAATCCCAAGAATCAACATGATGATTAGCAGATGGGCTCCCCATGTATGATATAGATCATGCCACTAGTTTAAGATTGGCTTATACTAGCATCATGCCATAGGACAGTAATGCATGCACAAACGTTAGTTTGTCCATTTTCTTAACCCTCTTATCCTCTGCAGGTGGAGCCTATCTCAGCAATCATCAGGTGCATGGCAGAAACAATGGTTAGGCAAGACTCGGTGTCCTTCAGAGAGTGAACACACAAACACACACCCATAAACACTATGGCTGGTTCAGCAATACCAGTTCATATAACCTGTATGTCTTTGGACAATGGGGGGACTGGAACACCTGGAGGACAAACACTGCTAGATTAGTGTTAGAGGACTAAAAGTTTCTCAAAAAGAGAACCATGGGACACAAAACACTTCAGACCTTTTAATTTCTTTGCTAGGAATTATCAACTTTATTTTAAAATACTGCTCAGGTGAAACAGTAGGGGGTGGTTTAATTTAAGTTGACAAAGTAAATGGAGACCATACTTGCTCTGGCAAAGAGGCTTTAATACACTCAATAAAGACTTCTTTATCCAAAGAAGACTCGGATCTGTGGGAGCAAGTCACTAACACAGCCCACAGGATCTTGCAAAGGAATAACTGAGAAAAGGAATTCAGGAACAAATCTCTAGTTATAGTGTTGCTGTGCTCTCTTCGCTTTTACGTATTTTAAGAGCCCATAGGTAGCAGGGAGTTTTGAACGAAGCTGATTCAAATTTTAAGTCGTTCTTTTTTTTAAAATGGCTTCTACTAAAGCTGCCTCATCAGGATCATTTTGCCCAACAGTGAAGAATTTGTTGTCCTGGACACACATACAGTATGTATTATATTGTATATTCACACACACAGTATAAATGTCCGACTTCAGGCAAATATCTATCTCTGTATCTTATAATGCCTTACATATCTGTTATATAGTGCCTTTCATATCTTTCCAACCATTCATCCATCCAGTGCCTTTGTCTATCTAAATGCTTGCTTTACTAAGCAATTTTCACTACAGAACACTTGGATCAGTAAATTGGCCGATCACAAGAAAAACCTTTTTCAGCATCTGCTTTTCTAAGCTTTATAGTATTTTAGTTGTAGGTCTCTTTTACGCCAGGTATTACATTAATTCAGATAGCCCATATGTAAGCAGAGTGGAGCAATGTAGATCAGAGATGATTGGAATATTAGCCTTTACTTTAAAGAAAGTGCAGTAAAAAACTAAGTAAAAGGAATAAAAGGCATCATCCTATGCAATTAGACAAACAACAAGCAAAGCTACTTTAATTCATACCTTTTTATTTTTTCCTTTAATTAAAACAAACACTACTTATCTGAGTTAGGATAGCGAGGGAGTTGTGTTAAGTACTACAGCAAACCTTTTTTAGTTATGAAAAGAAAAAATAAAGAATTTTACTTTTGATAGATCTGCAGCATTTTTAAAGGTTTGTATTGTGTTTATTATTTGTTTGTGTTTGTCATAAAGCCTAAGATTTGGTAAGAAACAAGTGCTTTAATGCATATTTATAATTGCACCTCAGAAATTAGGAACATTAAATATATTGATGTATATTTTAATAACAAAAAGGCTATAGTGAAATTGATTAAAATGATTAAAACCTATAAGTTCATGTGTTTACATTTAAGCAGTGTTTAACTGCCAATATCAATTAAGTTAATCTGTGTGTGTGTGTGTATACAGGGTGGGTCAAAATTATGTTATGGCGGAAACAATTCATTCACAAAACATGCTTCATAAGTGCAAGATGATGTACAGGAATGTCTCAACCTGTTCGCCATCATGTTCAACACATGTACCATATGTGGCACATAAATTGTCCACAAAAATTGTATATAAGTATACATAGCAGTACTATTAGTGTTCAAATGATTTTGACTCACTCTGTATGTGTGTGTGTGTATATATATATGACAAATGGTAAAAACTACATTTGTAAATTAAGCTTTGTTTCCGAGAAGTATATTACAGGAGAAATTAAACAATATGACAGCTTGCAATTATGAGAACCATTTTATTTTTTTAATATTTTATTAGTTAAAAAAGTATGTATTAAATTGTTTTATTTATTAAAATTTTTTATGGTAACTGAACTTAATTTTGTTGAATTTCATTTTGTTATTAAAAAATAAACAGGCAACATCTGGATTTCTTGTTTAATTATAACAATACCAAGGTTAACTCTGTAATATATATATATATTATAAGGCTTATCCGCATCTGGTTATGCTGAAGCTTAGTTTGAAAGTTTTTTTTAAAGATATAAAGAAAAAAAAACAAAAATCAGAATTGGTTTATCCAGTAACTGATATCGGTGGTCAGCCCTAAAAAAAAATCCCGATCTGAGCAACATTAGTATAAATGTTTTATAAATTAATATTTTTTGTCCAACAGCAAACTGCAAGTCACTCTCCAGCCATGCCTATTCGTCGTGCTGCAGGGCCACCATCCCAGGAAACGGTGCCCAAAAGTACACCCGCTGGAAAACAAGCAGGTACAATAATATGTATATTTGTTTCCTTTTCTTTTTTTCCGTCCTATTATTGCCTTAAGTTTTGCTTACATGTTAATATGTGTTATAAAATGTATTCTTTCACTGTATATAGTAACAGCAGTATTCAGTATTGAACTATCCAAATGTAATAGTGGCAGTAATCCAAAAATAACTATTTTTGGGATAGTAGAGATTTTTAAGTTTTATACAATACTATAAAACAATTTTATGCATGGTTGCTCAAGGCAAAAGCTTATAAAGTCTTCTTAATACTATTTATGTTCTGTTAGAGTAAATCATGTGTTAATATATCCAGTGCAATTTCAGCATGAATAACCATTTGATTACTCTAACAGCATACACTCCGTAAGTTTAAAGAGTGGCTGCCATCTCAGGTTGCTGTGATTAATAGCTACAAGAGCCCAGTTTAAAGTGTCAAATGTCATGTCATTAGATTTGGGTGGCATGTTGTGTGAGAAATGTGCTTAATCACCTAAAGTCAGCTGTCACACCTGTAGTGATTTAGTTGGCATATACATATATATTATACTCACGGTGCCTCTACAAAGTATGAACTACTTATGAAAATGTTGCATGTATCCCATTTGTGGCACTCAGCTGGTGTCATGCACTACAAACGTATTTAATGTTTGTTTAACAGTTTCCCCAAGTACCAGTAGCCTTTTTTTGTGTTAATATTTGTTCTTGCTGTTATAATAACAATAAAGTATTAACAAATCAATCACGTAAGTATATATTTCACCTAGTATTATATAGTTTGACTATATTTAGATATTTACTTAATTTTAATTGGAATGTTGAAACCTCATTTTTTGGCTATTTTGACAGCCCTAGTTGATATAGTTCTTTTTGGGAGAAGGCAAGCTTTCTCCCTAGTCAATGTAATTGAAAAATAGGACATTATAACAAACACTTAAAGCCATTCTTACAAAGAGGCCGTGCCATCTTTTCAAATCAAGGGTGCACATGTTTTTCTACCCCAGGAAATTAAACAAAAAATAAATAACCACAAACAGTGTATTTTGTATTGTTTAATTAAATTGTTATTAATAAAAAATAAAACATCTGAACTTTTTCCCTACAAACACAACCATTGACACATGGAATAAGTAACAATCAGTGTGTTAGAGAATGAAACTTTTGGTCTTTCAAATATTTGTTCAATGTTATTTTGGTAAAATTAGACAAATAGGATTAGTATACTTGGGATCAATGGCCTGCTCTTGTCAGAATTTTTGTTAAATGTGCAGCATTTTCACAATACAATATGTTACAAATGCTCTTTAATTTGAAGTCTAAGTATATACTTTTAAAATTAGCTGATTCTGTGATATTTGCAGCAAAAGATGTAGATGCAAGTTCTGAGGAATCTGTATCAACTGGTGAAGAGCAGGAAACTGAAGTTCTAGAGGCTACAAAATCACAAGAAGAATTAAAAAATGGAAATGAAGAAACTCAAAAGTCCGAAGAGGAGAAGAAGGATGAAGAAAAATCTGCAGAAGGGCTAAAAAAAGAGTAAATTTTTTCCTGTCTTTGTACATGGGGGAAGGGAAGTAATCATTTTACTTGGTATTTCTAATGTTTAAATAATAGTCTTAGCAGCATGAGTAATCATGGATTTAATATACTCTAATTATTCATATACTGGGAGCATTTTATTGGTTTGAATTTAATCATTATTAATTTTGTGTTATTTTGTATTATATATTGTGTTTTTTATATATACTGTACACATATATACATATATATATATATACACATACACGTAATATGCATTTTGTAAAACAGTTCTCAAGAAGTGCTTATATTGCTGCATTATGTTCTATTCAAGTGGATGTGAACTATTTAACAAGTATTTATAAGCTATAATGTTCTGCTTTACTTCATTGATTTTAGGGATTTGTTCTACTGGTATTAATAAAAGTACACAAACCCAGAGTTAATTGTATATTACATCAGTATATTTATGGCACTTTACTGTAGATCAAAAGATTAAAGCTAAGATACTGAGAGAAAGGTGTCTCAGGACACACATTAAAATATATGTTTTTACAGAGAACAGTCTTAAGTTAATGGAGTTAGATTTGGATCTAAAAGTTGAAACAAAAAGTATTACGTTGACAAAGATATCAGCAATGCCTGGTCATATTGCACATCTGTTCCTGCAATTTCTGGTTACATTTACGTCATTTTTGCAAGTCGGGGACAGTCACGGCCCCCTCCTATGCCAGCCATTCGTGTGTTCTGATGTGTTATGCCTCCAACCAGCCTGCAATTTGTCCTGCCAAAATCAAGCAGGTTTAGTTTTGTCCTAAGTCTAAAGGGGTGAGCTCTGGGTGTGTGAGAGTTCAGAACCAATGAGTGCCTAGCAGGAAATACAATACATGCAATACAGCATAGAGGAGTAAGGAATGCCAGTGCTTTGGATCTAACAAATAGAAGAAAGGGTTATCTGTTTGATGTGGCATTTTTTACATACTGTGACAGAATGGAAAAAAGGGGGAGAGATTGCGGCTAAACACACCATACCTGGAAAGTATTGTTAATAACATTAGCTTTTTCAGGCAGGACATTATAGGGTGTGCTGTCAGTACTTATTTGTGAAACTGTTTTGGAATGTTGTCACAGAGTCATGCCCTGCAATCTAGTCATTTCATCTGACATCCTCAGACAGGAGATCAGCAATTCCAATCATCAAATTTTCATCAGATCCATTCTGACTATTAAGTCATGTCATGTGCCACCAGGTTGAGACTGTTAATATAATTTTGTTCCTCTTGTTAGATGTATGTTGTTTTTAGAAAGTGTAGCGTCTGAACAAGATGTACTTTATTGATGAAATACTGGAAGTTCACAAGCAAATGCTTCTGGATGTCTTGTAAGCAGCTTTCACATATAAGTGAATTTCAGATTTCAATTAACAGTGATGTGAAGCGTTAACCATAATCCTTATTTTACAATACATGTTTATATCTGTAGAAATTTGTAATGTACAGTTTATGTTCAGATTAATAATAGAAGAACGCCTAGCTAGCCAATCACTGTATTTATATTGTCTTGATTTCTAATTACAGGGACAAAGATACAGGCAAAGAAAAAGAGAAGAAAATCACAGTTAAAAAGACTATTCCCTCGTGGGCTACAATGTCTGCTAAGCAGCTTGCTCGATCCCAGAAACGTGCTAATGTTGCCTTGTATTCCCGGCCAAAACTAGATGCAATTCTCACAGAGGCAATTCAGGTTTGTTAATGTCTGTGCATCCATTGATTTAAAAAGTAAACTATATATTTTTGCCACTATTAGTCACTTGGCATAGATCATAGTGTATTTATTGATGTTAATATTTTACAATTATTTTTTAAATTCTGAGCTGTTTAACTTGATAATTATTTTTAATAATTATTTCCCTGTGAGCCCTGTTTTCCAGATATGCATTCATTAGTTTCTAGATATCCTATTCTACTATCTACAAGGCTATGGCTGTGATATGCAACCCACCTTTTACAGCTCCAGTAATAACCCTTATGGATAATCATTTTACAAAAGCAGATTCTTTTGCCAAGTTTATATTTTATAGTTCAGAATTTCTGGTGATCCATAATAACCCCTCTACCTTAAATATAGTGTAATGACGGGCAGACAGAAAATACTGAATAACAGTAGCATTGCATGTCTGTGGCTGCATAGAATGAAGGAATTGCCTTTGCTAGAGGTGGGGTCTCCATTAACCTTGAAGTGCTGATGGAGCCTGCAGTTACTACAGGCAGACAGGGTGGGGCAGAGGAATGAGTTGAAAAGAAGCTGAATGTTAACCTTTTGCAAGTCGAATGGAGCCACCCTATGAGGTCATCACTTTAGACATATTCCTCCATAGTAGTTCATTTAGAAGAATTAATGTCTGGCTGCACTCTTGATTGTTATAACTCACTTTGCTCAGATATGATGACTGTAAATGTACTGATTACTTGATTTGTGAACTGCAGATTGTTCACGAACCACAGTTTGAGGATTACTCTACATGACTGTAGCTGCAGGTCAAGCAGCCAATTAGTCACTAAAGTTTTAGTTATCTTGTGGGGTCCCATCTACTGTAGTGGCTTGTAGTCCGTAATGTGAGTCAGATCTCTTTCATAGCAGGATCTACCAGAGTCCCTGCCAAGGCATTCCATTGTAAAGCTGCATCGCACAGTCACCCCAGCAGCAACCTTTAACTCGGGTACTAGACAAAGTTAGTTCTTCTCTATTGATAAGTTTTATTAGTTCTGCTCCCAAGTCTGTCTCAGATGTTTCATTCTGGAGGAAAAAAAGATAAAATTATATTTTATCATAGTCTTTCTGAGGTCCTTCTCTTTCTAAGATGTTGGTTGCAAACCTATGACAATAACCCAAATGTTTCTTTTATTTTAGGTTATTGGCAGATTTTGCATAGCCTGTTTGTCAACTTGTGACACACAACATGCTCTGAATACTTAGCTTTCTGTTATCTAGAATTATTTGTGTGGATTTTGAAGTGCAGATCAGCACAGTTCTAGTGTTTATTAACTGGTGGATTAGGTATTCTTTCCTTCTTAGCATGCAGCACTATAGAGTTTGTGAATGTGGAAAACTTTGTGTTCTAGACATTGAAAAGTCATCCATGGTCAGATAAGCCCAACAGTAAGAGCTTAAATAGTGGCAGCATAGTATGTCATCCTGTGTAAAAATCTTGGAATAGGGCAAAATAAGCCACCAGTATATTTAAAATAGTAGGACAAATGATCAGCTCCAGTAAGTATAATTTCATAGAGCAAATATCAGTATTTGTGCTGTATTATATTAAAAGGCTTGGCTTTCTTGTTACCCTTATGTAAGGTTTCACTTTTACTGCTAATTGAAGTGATGGGACAGGAGCAGGTTTTCATTTTGCTTTGCTTAGCTTTTAGCACTGGGCTCAAAACCAACCTATGCTGTCACATTTAAAGAAATTATCAAGAAAAGTTTTTACTATAAATTAACTTTCATAGTAGTACTGCCTCCTAGATTACTTTTCAATGTCACTATCTATTGTATGTGTCAATATATTATGAGTCTGGTGCAGCAAAGTCATTAGTTGCCTTTTGCATACGTTTTTCTACAGTAAATGAATTGACAATTAAAACATATGTAGACTTTATTTTCTATGTATGTATTTGTGTTTATTTATTTTTATGTATTTTATTATTATATGAAAATGGTACCTCCTTTTTTACAGAAAATTCTTAAGATGCATTTTGTTTGTGTGCCATCAGTAAAAGTATTTCAAAAAGGTACTTTTTTTGGTGCATTTTTAGGCTTGCAGTAACAGGTCTGGAGCATCAGCCTTTGCCATCCGGAAGTATATGGTGAATAAATACCCGTCTTTGGATCTGGATAAGAGGAGCTACTTACTGAAACAGGCCTTAAAAAGGGTACTTCAGAGAGGAGCCGTCAAACAGGTCAGTCCAGTGTTATAAATGAAAGCTATAAAAGTAAACATAAGGATATTAATTAAGCTAATGACATTATATGCTTAAAGTCTAGTGGGAGCAATGTCAAAATTACTCATTCACCTCCACATTTTAATTAATGGTTTGTGTGAAACACATTCCAAAACCTTTCTTTCTTAATGTTCTTTTTTCAGTGCGGAATGACAGCTCTTTCTTATATTTTCCAGAGAACACATGAAAGTTAGTTAGTGCTGGGCGGTATATCGGTTCATACCAAAAAACGTTTTTTATTTTTGTTATGATATGGATTTTTCTTATACTGAAACACCAGTTTAAATAGCCTAAACAACGTTCGGAAGGTGGCGCAGAAAGAAACTGTTTAAGGAGGGACCTTTTTCACTGCTGCACCACTAAATGGGACTGCAGCAGAGTACATGCGTTAGTGGAGGTATTGAGCAGTGAAAATTGACAGAGAACATTCCTAAACGGAAGCTGTAGCAGACGATAAAGTTGAACATGATGGCACAGAAGAACTTTTGAAGGAAAAAGGTGCCGTGTTTGTTGTCTGAAGTTACTTTGGTTTTAAAAGTTTGGATGCGGACTATTATGTTCAAATGTGTGAATACTGCTTCTATACTACTGGATAACACTGCAAGCCAAGTTGTACTTGTTTTATTTTTTTTTTTTCTCTTCAATACTGTGTAATGTACCTGGTTACTGTGTGATAGTGTGACGATGCCGATCCCCTACAGACTCCCTCTTCCCGCATGGGAGTCTGTTGAACCAATACCGTCGATAGTTATGACCGAGATGAGCTGAGAAATCTCATTGAAGTCAGGTGATGGTGGAAAATGCTCAACTGCTTTTGTTAAAAACAGCCAAAAGTAAAACCAAAAGTGTCCATTGTGCAGTGTTCAGAAATATACAGCCCCCAAATAAATAGCAAATCCATAACACCAGTGAAATGTGGGGATAAAATCCATTAAAATGCAGGTTAAAATGCAGTCTCTTTCCTCGCCTGATCGCAGCACACCACCTTCTGTCTTCAAGTGCTCACCCTTTACGGGCGTTGCTGGCGGAGCCTTTGCAGCATGAACTACTTTCTGCCAACTCCTGTCCTAGCTGCTGCCACACTGCGTAGTCAGACCATCTTAGATCGACACACCTCCCCTCTTCCATCGCGCTCACTCAGACACTTCTCAGATGTCCTCTACACGCTTAGTCAGTGGGATGAACCAGCCCCTAGATCGCCCCAGCTCAAGCTGACCTCACCTTCCTGGTGTCTGGATCATCTCCCATGACTGCCTTTTCCCTTCTTTAACCTCCTTGTGTTCTGTCTTTTCTTTTTTGCTTCCCCTTATCCTGTCGGCCTATAAATATACATCTCTGTTGGCGCAGCGCCTTATTCACATGCCGCAGTAAGCCAATGAAGCAATAGAGAACGCTCGGGTGCGACTTGCCCTAATCACCTCATCGGTGGTGCAATTGCACCCACAGAGACAGACACGGCAAACTGGATTTAAAAACAGACTTTTTTTTTTTTAAGCCGCGGACCCACTATACCACAAATAGCATTATAAATGTAAGTTGCAGTTTTATTATTTATGTATATAGCTTAGCTTGAAGCAAGGTCCATATTAATGCAATTTGCCTTAATGACGGTTCAGCTGGTAAAGATGTCCTCACCCAGTTGCACTTGTTTTATTCTATTTTATTTTATTTTGGTGAATACTGTGTAAGTACCTGGGCTTGAAGTTTTGAAGTAATAGTATTATTACTGGAAGTTGCACTTATTTATTTTGTTGTTATTATTTATTATATTTTTGTTTAATTTTATGCAGTTTAATGATGGTAAAGTTGTGTAAAAAATCACTTTAACGTGTCAGTGGACAGATTGTTAACATTAACAGAAAGTGTAGTTGGTTTACAAAAAGTATTTACTGTTTATTCCTTTTCTAAGACATGTTCAGTGCAATACAACTTTTGACAAGCACCTCTGGATATTTTACTAAGTCTAAATGCCTTTGGATGGTTGAAAATATGTTGTCCAAATTATAGTTTAAGTTTTTGAAAAATTTGTTCAATAAAAAGGTTCTATATTTTGACTGCATCTGTCACGCAATGTGATTCCTTCTCTTCATTAGTGCCACCCCCTTGAAAACGATCACTTTATGGGGTGATGTAAACCTGTATTAATACTTGCAAAAATAAAGTGTGTTTTTGTACAATGTACAATTCTCATGACAGTGGAATAGGTTATTCTTAGCCAGTCTACTGCAGTAATTGCAGTGGAAATGGTGGTTAACATCCACTCATGCATGGGAAAAAATACCGTCAAATACTGTGAAACCGGGATAATTTAGAAAAATATCGTGATACAGAATTTCGGTCATACCGCCAACACCTGCTTAGTGTGTGGTTTTTGCAGATAACAATGTTTTGTTTTGTTGAGTCTGTCTTCCTAATTAGGATCTTGTATCAGCCTTTGTTTGACTAGATCAGTGCCATTCTACTGAAGGGGAAACTATTCCAGTTAATGTTTAAATGTGTGCATTCAGAGGGATCAAGTGTAACAGGAGTTGTAATATTTTTATGATTCAGTAACATATGGTCTTTATCCAATATGGTGTAAATACAGCTACAAAATATAATTCCTGCCGTGCACTCTAGAGTGGCAGGACTTCATAACAGAGTAAGGGTAATCATTAATATAATTATGTTAATTGATTTATTAGTCACACAAAATGTGTTTTATTCCCTTTTTAAAAAAAAAAGTATGTTCTAGTCTTTCAAAGTATGTCACCAACACCAGTAGTGATGCACATCAGTACAACTTAGGAAGGTAGAGTGGATTTGATTATGTCATGGAAATTGGTAGTAGATGAGTATTTTGGGTGTTCTCACACACAGACGTTTCCTGCATGTGCTACCAATCAAAAAAACATCCAGAAAGCTGCTATCTTGTGATTCGAAATAGTATTGTTAAAGAAGGGGGTGAGGAAAGGCTGTTTTTACTTGAGTAGATTTATAGGCAGACTACATTTGGTTAACCGACCACCACATGTAACAGTGGTGTGGAAATGACATGTTAGATGAGCTGTGGCTAAAATACTACTGAATCATGAAATGGTTAAACTGCAATTAATATGTAATGTTCTGACTTTTTGTTTAATATCTTAATTGATATGTAAACTAGAGACAAGTTTATCTTAACTCTGAACTGTTCATAATATTAAAAAACAAATAGCATCTAATATTAAATTCTTAATGCTGATTGTCCTACAAACAAAACATTCCAAAGGGTATTCAGAGTTCCCCACTCAGGAACAACAAGATCATTTAATCTGCCTGGCTTGCTTGTTTAACAAATACCTAAGCTGTCCAAATATCTCATCCATGTACTACTTCTTCATCTCTTTGCACAAAGAAGTGCTTTTTGGCTTCAGTTCTAACAGCTTTCAAAATTAGCACCTTCCCTTAAGGATATATACATATTATTGTTTACTAATTCTGAAAATGAATACAGAGAAGTGTAAAGTGACAACTTCTCATGAATGCCTGGAAGGTGTTAAATATATGCATCAGTAGTTGGGGAGCTTGTAATTATTTTCTAAGTGGTCCTCCTGGAGAGGTTTAGAAATTAAAATGGGCAAAATAATTATAATGTCCTTCTTTTGCTATTTTTATTATTTATAAGATGCAACATGTTAATATGTATAAAATGCATTTAAGCGGTAGTTAACGTTTTCAGAGTTTCCATAGACAAAGCGAGAAGGCCTTTGAGAGTGAACATTAATAAACCTGCTAGACTGTAATGAAACAGAATAAACATTTTTCCCTTTTTGCCTTTTATTCTGCATGTGTAATAACTGTTTTCTGAACTTTTGTTGATTTGTTCCTTTTTTAACTTTTCACTTAACCTTTTTAAAACAAACTTTAAGAACTGCAAAATTTCTTTTGTTACAAGTTTGACTCGTGCTGGATCCTACCTTACCAACTCTGTAGCTGCTCAACTTTGGGAACCTAGAAAAGATTCAGCTGAATTGCTTTTTCTGCAGATAAAGTAGCAAATCAACAGAGAGATTGCATTGTTCACAAAAACCCAACAGGAAATCCACATGAATACAATGAAATCAGTTGGTGAAACATCATAGTGAATGCAAGAAGATAATGCAAATTTTAAGTTCTTAGAATTCCACATCACTGTAGAATCTTACAGAGGTTGATGTGTTTTAATATTAAAAATACCTCCAGTAATTTGGAATCTAGGTTTACTTAATAGATTCTAGTGCTAATTTTTTAATTTTCCACTTGGAGATTACTATTTTTTGTCTTCCAGGTAAAAGGCAAAGGATTTTCAGGAAGTTTCATTGTGGCACCATCAAAAAAGTCTAAAAAGGTCAGTGAAATACATCATTAAATTATATTTATCCTGAACATTATTAGTTGGTTATATTTTTCCTAATGGTTTACATTGTAATGTCAGCACATTATTTTCTTTTTATGTTTTCCATATAATATTGAAATTTTTATGTATTAAAACACTACATAATTTAAGTGAGTACAGAGACAAATTTAAAAAGTATTACATGAATAGAAAGTGATTAATTCTGCTTACACTATGAACTGTTATGTTTTCATACTGACAGAAAGAGAGATGTACAAATTGAATTTGGGCAGACAACTCCTATACAGTATGTATGGCCAGAAATGTCCATTTGTTTTTGGTAAAGAAAGAAAGAAACAAATTAAATTCAAAACTAAATAAATGAAAGAGAAATTAAACTTTTTATAACTGCAAACCAGACTTCAAGGTCATCCAAAGATAATGTTTGGGGAAAAGATGACAATTATAATATTTTATTACTGTTGTAATTATTGATCATCATTGTTTTCTGTCTTAGTTTGTTGATGAAATGCCCACCATAGGTTAAAAATATAATATGATGCAATTGAAAACTAAAAAACGTTTACTTTTAATGTCTTAATATTAGGATGACTTAATTATACTAGACAACCCACGGCGTACCATACGCCACATAATCAGGCCGGTTTTTTAATGATTTTTAAGCACAGGCAGAAAATTAACATTTGAAAAATCGGTAATGTAATAAATCAGCAAGAAAAGCAACATTGTAACAATGCACAGAACGAACCAACACACAATCGTCCGTGCGGCGCTCAGGCGTAGAGGGTGGAACGGGAGGAGAGAATGTCCATTCCGCTCTCTCCGTCATGCTAGTCTGCTGATTTCTCATTCAGTATGCACTGCCTGCTCATGTGCCTACCTCCAACTCGTCACTCGAGTCGTTGTCGTCTTTGCACAGTCCAGATGCAGCTGTGACTCACGTAGACTTTTCATTGGTCTGTGCGGTTTTGGCTGCTTTTCTATATATAATCCACCAAGACACCCGACCACGATAGTAGCAAGGTGGGAGTGGGGTGTGTACAAAGGGTAGGGACGTAATGAGTGGGAGTGTATGAGTCGCACTTAGTGGGAATTCCACAGTTTGCACCCCGAATGGGGTTCAACGGCTTACCCACGCCTCTCTGCGCTGGGTAGACACACGGTCAATCTAATGCATAATTATTTATTGAATGCTAAACACTTCTGGAAAGACACGGATGTCTAAAACGGGTTGGTGTGAAAATACAACAGTAAGTGAATAAAAGATGGAACTTTGGAAAGAGAGCAAAATACAACACAATAGTGAGCCCGCGGCATAACAAACGCCGCGTGGCTCAGACGTGCATGTGGACTCTTACCACACAGATGAAAGGGACTAACTGGGTGGTCGGTGAGTTTTTGCGTCCAGGCAAATGGGCAGGCAGTGTGAATGCCTAGAGAGCGAGGGTAGACGCCGGCCGGTGAAAAAGCACTGTTGGTGGGCAGGGAATCGTGTTCCTGCAGGAGCATCTAGGAAGACGCATGTTTGTCGCGGATGCGAAAAGCTGTATGTAGCGTGTAAAACAGTTTGCTATGGTGCACGCGGTCGTGTGTCGTAACCAAAAACTCGGTTTTTAAAGACTGCTTATTTCATTGTGCTTTAACCTCAGTTGTAAAGGATTGTTTTAAGGATCCCATGGGATACCCCTCGCAAACCGCTTCACACGCTGCATATGGCGCTTCACCTCCGCGAGAAACATGCCTCTGAACAGTCAACGTAGCTCAGAGGTGCCATGACATGCATGTGACATTAACCTGACCTGCACTGCATGTGGCCTCTACGACAGACGAATATAAATGATGCCATTTTTTCTGTGTCGTCGCGTCCGAGTTGGTGGGCGTGGCCCTGCGAGTTGTCGTTGTGTCCAATGGTCTTGGAGTTGGTGGGCGTGGCTCCTTCCTGTGTGCACCATAGGTGTCTCACTTGTGTCGGCAGCTTAGTGAATCCACTCCCCTTCCGGCATGATTTCCATTGTTGTCTTGCCTTAGTTTAATTATATATATATATAGATAGTGAAAAGAAAATGCAGAAACATGTTCAAGTGTTGCACCACTCCCTTGGTGTACCCATCTATTTTGAACTTAAAAATTAAAGTAAGCTTACAAAACATAAAGTATAGCAATTCCCTTCTCAAAATTAATGTTATCTTGAAACAGCCTGGGATTCCATCTTCTTAATGGCTGGTCCTCAAGTGGCAGTGGCCAGATTAATTTTTTGCTTGCCAGGATAGGTCAGGGCTACCAAAGAGAGATGGAGGTGGGGTCATGCGTTGTCCGTGTCATCGTCAAAGAAAAGTAGAAAATATTTCTAATAGCAAAAAAGCAATGATTTAAAGCAAATGCAAATTTTTACAGGGCTAGTTCATCAAGCTCAGCTAATGGTGAAGTGATCAGTGCAAACTTTATAGCATTGCCCCAGTTATAACTTGTGTGTGCATTTCCAGATTTTCCACAGCAACATCAAGACAACAATGGTGTTGATCAAAATAAACAAATTGGCATCAGGAGAAGACAAAAAAAAAAACAAACAACTATATAACTGTTTTTTCCTTTTGTACCAAAGTACTTTATACCATAACATTTCAATTTATTTATTTATATCATAAGAAGGTATAAGTTGACCATTGAAATATGTTAGAGAGACTTATGTCTAAAACTGATAAAACTAGCATGGTTATTACACTTACTAACATGTTTAACTTAGTTTTGCACATAAGTTACAATATAAATTTAAAATTACAAAATAGTTACAGGCAAATACAGGATCAATCCGTCCTTGTAAATGCATGTTAAAGTTTGTGTGTCTTATATTGTTTTTAATAAATGCTCCAACTGGTGTGCGTTTTTTCTTTGTTTTTTTTTTTTAATACTTAATAACTATGTTAAATAGAAATACTTAATATATCAAAAAACAATATAAATTGCTACATTGTCATACTAACAAATAATATTATTAACTTTGTCTTTGATATACGGGGACAATTTGCATTTAGGAATAATAAAACTTGTATTTCAAATATAGTAACCATGTTTCATATTTTGTGTCTAAAAACCATTCATAAGCTTTGATGCAGTCTACACCTTGCCTGAATTCCAAGATTATTTTATATGTCAATCAAAGAGAACAGCAAATTGTAAAAGGAAATTTACTGGTGGCATGTAAAAAATTCTCTTCCAGAGCTATCTGCAATAGAAAAGAATTCAGTGTATTATTAGTAAAAGTTGTATTGTTCACAATAAAAGAAGGTTTAAAGATTTTAGAGAATTAAAAAACTCCAGTCAAACTTTCTTTTTCTAGTATATACTTTCCTTGACTGTATGCATTTAAAACACTGTCTTCTTGATAAAAAGTTACTGACTCTATAAGGTATGTTCTCAGGTAATGAACACAGACCTTTTTACATAAGGTAGTTGTAGTCACTAATCACAGTACCAAAGACTGGTCCCTGTATACAGTATGTGTGAATATGTTATGTCATGTATGAATATAGTTATGTTGTTTCAGGCTTTTTCCTTCTCCCTTATAGAAAAGCAATTCTGGTTCAAACAAGGCTCCTTTACCTCTGGAGCATTCTGAGAAGCTAGAAGACACCTTACCCCTTATTTTCACCCGACTCTGTGAGCCAAAAGAAGCATCCTATCGTCTCATTAAGAGATATGTAGAGCAGTATTTTCCAAAGCTCAAGGTGAACAGCAGGTAGCCTTATTAAATTCTAATATCCAGAAATTAATATTTTAACACGTATCCTATTTGAAACTAAATGCCTCCTACCTCTGGTTGCTTCATGAGCTCTGATTTGCACATTAAATTTTCAGATGACACTACTGAAGACAAACATTAATGAATTCATATTTTCTTTGAAAAAAGTTCTAGTTTACAAATTATTTTATGAAACACTTTAAACTGTGTTAATAAATATTCTTGGACTTGACATTGGGCAGTTGAGGAACTGTTGTAAAAATGGAACTAACTTAATAGAAATACATTACATGGATGAGGCAGAAAATAGAAACAAATAACACAATAAAGCCAGATCAGACTGTTCAGTATTATTATTTAATAAATTCTACATGGTTTGAAAATTTCAGCCATTCCACTACACTACAGATACTGCAGAAGTGCTGCAAGTGTTCGATGTTTCCTCTACATTTGTGTCATGCTTTTCTTAAAACCTGGGATTGCACAAGTAATATCATTTTAGTTTTAGTGAAAGCAACTTGGCTATCTCTAGCATTTTGTCAGCATTTTAAAGTAATTCCTCATCTGCCTAATCATCTGCAAATGGATTGGTATACAGCCAGACAAAACTGATGTCCCAAAATACACACCTCTGCAAACATTTAGAAATACTGAAGTGCCTAAAGTTTCAGTGTGTTTGAACGATGCAACTGTCCAACTGAACTTGACTTAATGTTCACTGTCCTGATTGGGTATCAGTATCCTTCTCAATCATTGTTTGATGCAAGGAGGGAGGCCTTGGCCACTCTACTTCTATGTCTCAGCTTGACATGACTCCCTTACAATCTTTACAGTTGAAATCTGTTTACATTATTGTTAAGGAACTTTAACTGATGATAAGTTAGGGATCAACAGAAGGTTACATTTATAACTGAAGGCAGGTATTCCTTGAATCTTGCTAAAGTGGTTGCTTTTTAACTAATTTATCAGAAACTACTTAAGCTATTGCTGAATAATTCCGTGGTGATAAACTCTACATTCTAGTTCTGTTAAATTTGAAATAAGAATTATACTAAGTATAATAATAACTTTAGAAGACAGTTTATCAAACTAAAGGAAATTACTACGTAGAAAATGTCAAATCATTGAATTATAAAGTAATGTGGGTAATTTTACCCATTGTAATTAACATGAAATTTTATTATAATTTTCCACTTTCACATCAGAGTAGAGAAAAATAGTATCTGAAGCTATAATTGTATTTATGGGGCATCTCTATAGCAGATAGTATGTTAAAGGCTTTTGTTTCCTTCCCTTCAAAGACCCCACATGCTAAAAAATGCTTTGCAAAGAGCAGTTGAGAAGAAACAGCTGCAACAAATAACAGGGAAAGGAGCCTCTGGGACTTTCCAGGTAAGTAAGCAGTTTTTCCATTGAACAGTAATTTTTATATTTTTTCACATGTTGTCCTTTGATTTCTTGGTGTCTTACTGTAGCCATTGTGTGCTTATTTTACAGCTGAAGAAAGTGGGAGACAAGCCCCTTTTGAGTGGTGGCCCATTTGAAGATGCAATTGTGTCAGCTATCACAGCAATGAATGAGCCTAAAACCTGCTCCACCAAAGCACTAAAAAGGTTTATCTTAGGAAACAACCAGGGAGGAAGGGTTTATCTTCAGGGTAAGTTTAGTACCTCTATTTACAATATTTAATAAGTTCTTCCAATTAATTACTCATCCTCTATACACTGCAATTGAAAACGTACAGCACAAAATACAGTAATTGCAATGTTGCAATGTCCATTACAGCCTGTTATACAAAAATGGCACACAACAATGAACAAACGTATTTGTTCAGAAGTCCCTGTGTGAAGGCTGATGTAATGAGTACTAGAACCTCGTGCATGACTCTTACGAATTTGAAGCAGATCACTTTACTACCTTTTGGAGCACAGCTCTCTCCTCTCTATTCTACTGACTGCATCAGATCTGTTAATTGATAAAACCCATGGCAAGGCCACAACACAAGGTAAGAGATCAGCATTTGGAGAGGGAAAACCTTCAATAATTCCTGAGTGTCTTAATATGTTCAAAATTTTGTGTGTAGATTTAAATTCCTTTCTATCAGGCTGAATAGGAGTTTGAGTGTGTTTTGGTATGGAGCGGTTTGAGTATGTGTTGTCCAATTTTTTGCTGTTTTTTTTTCTTGTTTGTGGCATCATGTATTGATACCATCAGATGTGCCTCAGATAATGTAATGGTTTTCCACAGTCATCATTGTCAACCATTACATCATGAGAGCCATTTTATTTAAATCTTGTGGCTTTTTACTTTGATGGCAAAACTGTAAGATGTCAGAGCCTGTCTTTCTGTAAACATAGAAAAAATAATGATAAAAAACAACCCAGTTCTTATTTCAAATGGTTCACACCTAAAAGGAAGCAACATGGGTACCTCAAGACAAAAGGGAAAGCATCATATAGAATGCTGTTGGCAGGACATTACTGATTAGACATCAGGCATGTTTGAGTATAAGTATTTTGCAATGGATACACAGGGTTTTAGTATGAAACCCTATGCCATCCTGTGTTTCGTTATATGTAGTTACACCCGTGAAAGTGTGAAAGAAATTGACTTCTCAGACCAACCACTAACTTTCCCCTCACTCAACGTTACTGAGTATATTGGACCTTGCCATGAAACTGTGTATTTGAGGAAGAGCATCTCTGTTACAATGATAGGATATATTTTACATTTTTTAACAACAGTAAACTGATTTAGCTGATGTTTCAGGAAGCTCCTTTCACTGTGGAATTGGATTCTACTGCAGAGGGCCAAGTACTATATTTAATGCTACTTGAATAACAAACCTTTCAGGTTCCAGTCAGTTTAGCAGTATTAAAATGGCAGCATTTTGGTTCTGAGCACCTACAAACAACTGCATCATTAGTGCTTCCAGTTTTTGGTCAGGTTTTTCTGTCAACAGAACAAAAGATAGGACACAGTTTAGAGCAACATATGATAGTAACAGGCTAAATAAAATGTAGACATAAGTAACTTTTTTATCTCCCCTTTCTTTTTCTCCTTTTCTGAGTCAGGAAAAAAGAATTTGTCAGTATCCCTAGATCATTCCTCCAGGTGTTGAAAAAGTCATTACCCAGTCACTCACAAACCCTTGGCAACAAAGGCAACCAGCAGTAGTAATAATTGTTCTTGTATTGCCATAAGTAATGAATTGAGAGACTTGGTTCAGTTTATAGAACTTATCACAAATTTAACAAGTATCTTCAGACTTAGGTATGAGGAAATAAAGCTGTACTTAAGACTGTGGTCACATTATTTTTCCTATAAGATCATTTGTCTGTTGAATTAACTGTTTTTTTACACAAATTAAACATAACATATGATGTATAGGTATACATTAAACTAGAAGCAATTGTTGTTAACTGTGATTTTTGTATACACATTTTACAATTACGTCTCGTTAATACAGATGACAAAAGTTTTACTTCACTTTTTATGCAGTATTGAGGAGAAAGTTTTTAAAATAAATAAATATTGTGAACTCATTCAGACATACTGCCTTTTTTGTACATTTCCCATTTATGTTGATAGTGAACAATTTGAAGAGGACTCTGAGACGCTGTGAAATGTTTGGCTGGATGGAGAAGATAACTGGAAAAGAATTTAGTGGAACTTATCAGCTCTGTTTCCCATATTACCCAAGGTAAATCATCTTGAAAGAATATAAATGTGCAAACTGTTGCCACTTGAAGGTATAAAAATGAAATGGAGTTCCATCAGATTCACACTGGCATGGCTACATCTTGTATTTAAAAAAAAAAAAAAAAGAAAAGAAAAATAAATGCTTTTCAATTATGCAATATAATACAGTATATTGTGTCTGACACACATGGCCCCATCTTTAGTGCATTAGTAACTCCACGCTTACAACTCTAGTATTCTTTGCTCTGCTGATTCAGTCATTCTATTTATTTAACAATGGCATTTATTTAAAATTAAATAAATGTAAATTTACATAGATTTTACTTTGCAGTACTTTGAACTTAAATTATTACAAGATTGTAGGTTGCCTCTTATAATTGAATGAAAATGCCTGTTTTTGTAGGTTGATAGACTTTTTCTGTACCTCGCACAATTTTCTTGGGAGTAAGATGATATGAAGCTATCTTAAAAAGTGAAAATGAAATATAATAAAAGGTGCTTTGATTAATTATTTCAGAGCCATTTATCACAACAGGAATGATGTGGGGTTTGTTGGGTTAGTTTTCCTGTACTGTAAACAGAGGGCACCAGTTTATGTAGGTGTAGCAGGCACTTAATGATTACATACTTGGAAGTCTTGCTTTTTTTTTAGTTTTTCTTTCAGCTGTCAATGTGTGTGACATGTGTAATTTATTTTATTTACCTGCTTTTAAGCTGGTTATTTTCAAATGGTAACTTCATTTTCTTTCTTTATAGCCCTGCTACTCTCTTCCCTGACAAGCACAAAGACCAAGACTCTGAAGATGAAGCATCATCTGAGGAAGAGGACTCTGAAGATGAGTCTGAGGAAGAGTCTGAAGATGAGTCACCACCAACGAAAAGGTAATATTCTTCCACATTTCAGCTGAAATTCACATTACATGCATTTTCTGGTTCAAAGGCAGTTAGTCAGAGATGTAGAGCACACAAGCATACCCTCCAGTTTCATTTTTTTTATGATTCTGGTTCTTTTAATGTTTTAAAGGATAAATTTGGTATTTTTCAAGTCAAACGTAATTCTTCACAAGCATGGTATATATGTATTGCCAAAATGAAATTGTGTTTAAAAAGTCTAGCATTTTTTCCCATACTGGAGCTTTACAATAGAAGCACGAAGCAGACCCAAAAATTTAAAGGCCTAAATTTAATGTTCTCTTTGAGTTTCGATTTAAAAAATAAATACCTTTCAGTTTTCTGACATATGTGCAAATCTGCAAATAATCATTTTATCACATATTCCTGGTACTATTTTCCTTGAGGTAAGGATGTGCTTTCTGTTTGCTTTCTATTAGCATGTGAAAGTTCTCACATAAATACAGAAGAAAAAACAAAACCAACCTTGTAGCACAAAAAGTTTACTGTTATTTTATCTTTAGAGATGAAAACACTCCCGCACGGAGTGAAAGTTTATTGCGGAAGACTATATGTGCTGAGGTAATACACACTGCTGGTTTTCTTTTAAATGGCCGAATCTCACAAAATTATTGTTTTTTTGTTAAAAAAATGAAACACATAAGCTATTTTACAATGTGTGTAATCGCACCATGCAAATGAATATCAACAACTGTGTTGGCTTAAGAAGTGGACGTATTCGGTATATTTTAAGCCTTATGTTTCCCAGCTTTTGTCGATGCCCAGTAAATTCCAATGTGAAATGCCAATGCAGGCAAGATATAAAAAATATATATATATATATAAAATGCTGGACTTTGGATGCAATTTCATGTGGCAAATGCATATCATTTCTTACATCTACTGTATTGATCAGCATACCAGAGTGTTCCCTGGAGAGGGTCAGTTCTTAGCTGCTTCAGACAACACAGCTGTGTTCTGGCTTTAGAGGGGCCCATATCTCTGAGCCTTGTCACTTTATATCATTTATTGGGTATGTATTTACAAGAAGGTTGTAAAAACAGAACGCTATCATTAGTGATGCATCAGGTGACTGGAATAGTTATTGCTATTTTTATACCTTAATAAAGAACAAAAAAAAAACTATATAGCTAAACTTACCGTATATACTCGCGTTTAAGCTCTCCCGTGGATAAGTCGGGGCTTGATTTTTACCGTATAATGTCGGTTGTGTAAGTCGAATGAGGAAAACTCACGCTGTTGGTACAAGAGATTATGATATGCTAGCGCCCACCTGAGAGAGTAACCACGGAGTACACGGCCTTTTTTTTCTATGTATTGTGCCTACGTGACCACACAGTAATACCCAAACTATTCCGAAGCGATGTTTGCACTGTTTTGTGTTTTTTTGTATCTCACACCCTCATACACCTTTATTGTAAGAGCATCCCTTATCTACGATGGAGTATTCGATCAGAAGACAATATGAAGCTGGTTTTAAAATAAGTTGTTGAAGTGGCGAAAGAAATTGGTAACTGCGCTGCTACATCAAAATTCTATGTGTCTGAGAAACTGACATGAGATTGGAGGAAGTAAGAAGATGTTAAAAAAAAATAATAATAATAATTAAGTGTCTCATTTTTGAACGGCTATATAAGTCGGGATCTGATTTTATGATCGATTTTTCGGGTTTCAAGACCCAATTTATACGTGAGTATATACGGTATATAATTTTTTTTATATATAACTATATATATTATGTTACATATACACACAACAAAAACAAAGCTAGCCAGATAGTTACTTGTGAATATTAAATTACATTAAATAATTTAAAATTTCTAAAATAAATGGTAAATATATGGAAGTGTTTGGGAGCAGTGTGGCAAGGAAGTGGTTAACACTGCCGTTACATAGATGCAGTTTCTCTTAGTTTGTATTGAAGCCTGATCGTTATCCGTGTTGAGTTCACACTGTTCCTGTGTAGCTTTTCCCCCTGGTATTTTAATTTTATTTCCTATAACACCAAAGACGTGCAGATTAGACTAACTAAACACTCTGTAGGTTCAAATGTATGTGTGTGTTTGTGAATGAACCCCACAATGTCCAAATGACTTTTTTGTGCCATGTGGCAACTGCTTCCTGAATAGGTTTAAATCCACTTCAACCTTGAATCGGATGAAGTTGGGTGAAAATTACTTTGTGACACGTCATATTTACAAACTGAAAGGGCTAGTACACATTTCAGTATCAAGCAAAAAATATGTTAAAACACACAGACATGCTTATTCAGTGTTTTTATATACACAACCAGAATCATTTCCATGAGTGGAGCAGATTTCTTTTGAGTACATACAGTAAAGATTAGAAGTGCCCCAAGTTGACCCTCATGTCCCAGAACCCCTGAGCCCTCGGCTGACTTCTTTAAAGGGTAATGTGCTCCCACATCTTCTCACTTAGGACCATGTGCCATCCCCTTTTGATCAGTTATTCTAGCCTCTTGCCAGCTCTCAGTGCTTCCCATCTATGGGTATGCCTACCTGTACAAACCTGATTCTGGTTTTCTCCCTTAATATACTGTTTGCCACCAGATAAGTTCTTTTCTAGACCCTTAGCTTAATTACAAAGGTTAATATCAATTGCCCGCAATTTTTGTCTTGCACAAAAATTTTTATTACGTAAAGCTTGGCAACCCTTCACAACAGAAAGAGAAAGATTTACTGTTGACTGCATTTTGAAAGCTACAGATAAATGCTCAGATTGACACTATTTAAGGCATGAAATAAATTCTTGAAATGTGTGTATCAAATTTTCTAAGCTCAGAAACACTGCTTCTTTGTTTTTCTGTATTAAACATAATTCTGTTCAGTCCTCACTAATAGACACACTGGACAGTCCATCACAAATTTACGATTTGACCATAGCCTTGCTCCTTAATCCTGTAGTCATTCCCATGACAGATACTATGCAGTGAATAATGTTAGTATTTCTTTTGATTTTGTGTACAGTATTGGGCAATGCAGCTTGTGAGCAATGTTCCCTCTAAGGAGTAGCATATAGTGAGCAAAAAACATTGTTTATGAGCGACATTTTGTTTAAGCCAAAAATTTGAGCACCAATTTTCGCGATAAGTACGAGCGACGCCGTCGGAATGAGCGATCATGCGGGAAGTATGAGCGACGCTCTGAATTCGTGTGAGCGATCACTCACGCGCTCAGCTTAGAGGGAACATTGCTTGTCAGGTAATTTTATTTTTGGTTGATAATTGTTGTGTTCTTCGGGGTTTGATACAACCATTGATCCTACAAATTACAGACTTACATTTTGATAGGAAGCAAGATTAAGATAATATTTAGTTTGATTAAAGGTTTAAAAACTCGCTCCCTGTCTATCCGTTAGGCTATACATTATATTTTACAATATATTAAACTAGAAAGCTTAGAAATGTTTTTAGGTGTAGATTTAGCTTTAAAATTCAGGATACACTTTCAGACATCAAAAAACTGAATGATTTTGTTTCTTTTTGCTTAACTAAATACATTTCACAGGCAGAAAAAAAGACCTCCCCCTAAAGTTCGTGCTCCTCTACCTCCAAAGCGACGGACGCCAGTTGGTAAGAAAAGAACCAGTAGCGCTCAGAAAGTCAGCACTCCAGCGTTTTCTTCGAAGAGTAAAAGAGCAACTTCTGTTAAAAAACCGGCCGCATCTCGTAAAAAGGCAGTCACGCCAGGAAAAGTAGCCTCTAACAAGCAAGTTGAAACCTCCAAAAAAGCCAGTACACCCTCTGCAAAAAAGATGACAAGCAGGTTGCCCAAGAAACCCTCACAGAAGACTCCAGTAAAGTCATCTGCCAAGTCCCCAGTTAAGGAGAAGTCAGTGGGACGTAAATCATTGAGGATGAAAAAGTAGCCAAAATACAGTAAAGGCAGCAACCACATATAAAAGGTTAGGTAGTAGTAGAGTGCCCAAGTGCTTTTATTTTCTTGTTTTCTCTCTGCATTCTGGCCCCTTTTGTGTAAGTTTCATTTTTTTCTCATGAAGACAAAAGAAATAGAGTTTTCTTTTCATTGATTTTCTCTTTCGTCATTGAGGTTCAAAGTTTTATGCTAGTACTCCACACTTAAAAAAAAAAAAAAAAGAAATGGCTTTTCTAAAATGCTACTGCCCCCTTAAGTGTATGCTGATTTGCTTTTATTCACACATGTATTAATTTTAGAAAGATAGCAAAAGTGTTGTCACTTTTTAACTCTTACTTTATTTTGCTTTTACTCTCTTTGTGTAAATATAAGGGTTTACTACTAGGGGCTTGAATCACTTGATTTAAAATGGGTTTGTTCAATTGATTTAGAGAGGGTGGTTGTCTTTTTTTATATATATAAATATATATATATATATTCAGCACTGATGTACCATTATGAGAAACCAGTCTGAAATCCTTCATTTCAATTATTTCTACCTGATTGTCAAAGACAAATAAAATGAGTTGTTGTACAGGGCAATAATCATTTATGATGTGCATATTTACTCATTTTTAACTAAATCATTATTTTTCCCTAGCACTAGTTTATTATGTGTCTTTTTTCTTCTTCTTTCTTCTTCTTCTGGACTCTTTCCCGGTTTGGTAGTCTGTTAGTGAATTTATTTTAATCCAGCTGTCAACTTGTAGAGTTGTCATTTAGCGTTCACCCATATTTATTTTGAAGGGCCAATAATGTGATAATGGATGAAGCCAAATGGCTACCCTTTACCTTGTAAACTAAACCTTATACATTATTTGGATTGTTGTTGATATACTTCCCTTCCACGATTTTGTTATGTAAAATGTTTGCTCTTCCTTCCAGGATTTTGAAAAAATCACTCTTGTTATGTAAAATGTTTTTTTTTTTTTCTTCTTCTCTAAGAAGGCCTATTATAACACTTCAGTGTGTGCAAATCCTTCTTTCTATGAGCTGTTTTATCAGGACAGTATAACTAATTTGGCATTCTTCCTTGTATCAGGCAACCGATCATAAGAAATGATCTTTAAAAGGAAAAACAAATAAGCACATTTTCTTGTAGTGTTTTTTTTTTGTTGTTCTTTTATACTCTTTAGTGTAGAAACTCTTGAGCAAACAAATATAACTCATTCCAACTTGTTTGTGTAAGAACTGATGGGTAACTTTAATGTATATTAAAAGCCTAGTTAATTTGTTTAGGGATCAAAGATGGGATTGATTATTGTATTCTTTAGTTTAAAATAAACACTGTGTCTATTTAAAAAAAGTGGAAATGTTTGTTGTGGTTAGCGTACAACATTGAGTTTTAAAGACTGAATACTTTTTTTTGGTTAATTCAGAGAACATTGCTCTTTAGAGATTGCATGCATGTAATCCCAGCATTTGTGATGCTTTCTTTTCTGTTATCAATAATAAATATTAGATTGGTTATTTGTGCTTAACTCTTTTTTGACACAATTTTTTACAGAAACAATACTGAACACCTCAACCACGTTATATGAGTTTTTGTACGCTGTGCTGAACAATAACTGTGGTGCTAAATACATTTTATCTCTTAAAACATTATACTGCATTCCTTCCTTTTTTGGGGGGTTACATTACTCAAAATGGACATAACCTGTGAAATGGCAAGGAATAGAGCAGAATCTTCCTAATGTTTCCCATCAGGCTGCAAAAAAAAAAAACACCTTTTGTATCAAGTAAGCTAAATTAGTGTATCCTATGACAGAAGGGAACAGTAGGAAGTGATATAGTAGTTAAATGTAATGTAATGTAATTCTTCATCTTATTATTTGTCCCAACATCACACCTAGGCTTTCTTAAATAACAGATGATATTTAGCTGATCAGCAAAACTGTTCAGTGAATTTCAGGGTTCTCTCAGCACCTTTGTATAAAGATTTAATTTTTTATTTTATGTAGTGCCATTTATAGAACACCACTTTGCAGGATAACTTTGAAATTAAGTGCTTTATTATGGAAATATTTGCAGAGCAAAGAGAGAAGTTTACTCACGACAGTTTAGGGAACTTTGAATATTTATGAGTAAGACTGCCAGAAAAGCAAACTAAGAGTTAACCCTGCTGCAGAGTCACCAGCCTCAGTTGCACATCAGCTGTGTGAAGCGGGTCTTCATGGTAGAAATGCTGCAAAGAAACTCCTACTTAAGGAGACAAATAAGTAGAACAGGCTTTGGACATTGGACTAGTTAGAATCTGTCCTTTAGTCAGATGAGTGCAAATCTGAGATTTTTCATTCCATCCATCCTGTCTTTGTGAGAAGTACAGACGAGAATGAGCGATGTCTGCATGTGTGGCTCCCATCAGGAAGCACAGTGGAGGTGGTATGGTGGCACTTTGCATTATTTAAAACTGAAGGCACACTTAACATAAACACCTTAGTATTCTGCAGCAGCACACCATCCCATCTTGTTTGCGCTTGGTTGGGCTATGGGACAGTGACCTAAATCACATGTGCAAGATGTATGAAAGGTGTGTGACAAAGGAAGAAAGTGATGGAGTCCTGCAGAAGCAGACCTGGTCTACAAAGTCACCCAGCCTAAAGCCAAAAGAGAAGGTTTGGATTAAGATGGACTGAAGAATAATGGAAAAGCATTCAGTATATGAGGGGAGCACATAAAAAACTATTGGAGGAGCATCCTAGGTGCCCCCCTGTGAAGTTGGTGGAGATAATCACAAGCATGTGCAAGGATATCACAAAGGCAAAGGGTGGTTACTTTAAAAATATAACGTGGTTTTGCTTTGTTCAACATATTTGGTCTCTGCATAATTGTGAGTTGTTTGATAGATACAGTATTTTAGATATATAGTTCTTTATTTTCCCAAGGAGGAAATTTAGCTTTTTACAGAACAACAACTCCACCTCAAACATACACACAACCTACTAAAAAGAAAAATCTTTGGACATGGATAAAGGTAATTAAGCCATTAGAGTGAGGCATTATGCAGACGTATTGTCAAATAGATATAAAGGAGCTCCAGTAGCATTTCTTGAGTAATTTATTGACTAAAAGAACTTAATGTTAGTGTGTCACAGAGAGGATATGCAGCATAATGGCCATCAGTTTTGTCTTCTTTATCTCCTCCACTATTAACTACACTGGCTCACAGCATGTTTTAAAGCTGAGCCTGCCTTTTAGTCAGTGTGTTGATTGAGTGGGCTTCTTTTGAAGTGATGTTACTAGCTCAACACACCATAGCATAGAAGATCTCACTGGCCATAACAGAGTTACAAAATATGTAAAGGATGTCACTACCCACATTAAAGGAACGCAATCTACCAAGAAAAAAAAAAAAGTCTTTTAACTTTTCTTATGTAGTTTCCTCTGTGTTATGAGGTCAGTCCAGCCTGTCATTGATGTGGTCCTCCGCCATTTCCACAGCCACTCATTGATTAGGATTAGTGACCAAGATTAAAGACTCTTTGATGTGGAGTACGTCTTCATTGTATTTCTTTTGCTGGTGTTAGGTGATGTCTAAACAGATTAAAGATGAGCAAGGTGTTGTGCTGAGGGAGCATGACAGGATCAAGGATAGATGGAACCAGTACTTTGAAATGTTGTTGAAGAAAGAAAATCCAAGAGTAGTATTTGGGGATGGACTCCCAAATCAAATGAATGGCTACTACCAAGAATAAGGAGTAAGAAAGTAAAGGAGTCACTAAAAAAGAGTAAAGAATGGAAAAGCAATAAAACTGGATGAAATACCAGTGGACGTTTCAAGAGTTTAGGGGAATAGGCAGTAGATGTGTTTGTTGTGGGATCTAATGCAGAAGATATAAGAACAGTATGGTTGGACCCATTTAAAAAGAGAAGGGGGATATTTAGGATTGTGGAGACTATAGAGGTATAAAGCTGATGTCACACACTGAAAATCTGGGAAAAGGATGATAGAGAAATGGCCTCTTGAAGAGACCACCATAGGGTAGGAGTTTCTTGGTTTTAGGTCAAGCAGAGAAACGTCTGATGCAGTCTTGCATTGTAGTGGCTCATATGGAAAGCTTTACATATGGTTTTGATTGATTTGGGGACGGCATGTGACAAGAGTGCTGTAGCAAGAGGTCTGGAAGTGCATGAGATAGAAAGGAGGACCAGAGACGTATGTGAGGATGGTAAACAAGTAAAAAAATGAAACAGAACATTCTACTAGTAAGTAAGAGTTTTGTTTTAGCCCTTTTTGATTACAGTCCCATAAGAAATAAAAGAAAAGATGGTGCAAAGCCTTGCAGCGGCCACCATTACCAGACATCCCTCAATGTCTTAAGCTGACAGATGAATCTGAACAGCCCAAGTGTGAGGATCTGGTAACAGAAAAACATCATCTTTTTTATATATATCCTGATGGAAAAAGGCAAAAAATGTCTCAGTCGTTTCTCAAGAAACCACCAGAACAGTGAACAGATGATCCAACCTTCAACGAATTTTGCAAACTACCGGCACACACGACGGTAGTGAACAATGCAGCTAAAAAAGGCAGATTTCTCATTGAAAAGTAGAGTGACATACTATCGATGAGAAATAGTTTATTCTTCAACTTGTCACAAACCATTGCAAGAATTTTCCAGCGTAATCAAAGACAGTGCAGCTGTTGTAGACATGCAAGAGTGGAACAGTTGTATGCTGTTCAGTTCAGATGACATAACATCTGCCAAATGGAGTGACCGTTGAATGTCTTTTGTTTTCATCACATCATAATACCATCCTTATGAAAAACTTGAATCTAATAGTATTTTGTTTTTGTGACACCCTAATCTCTCTCTGTCTGCCTCTCTATAAATAATAAATGCATAAAACCCCGCGCTAGGAGATATGGCGGGGTGGCCGCCGCGGAAGAGGTCGGAACCAAAGTTTACTACTCTCGCGTTACGGCGGGACACTAATCACGTAGGACCAAGTTAGTCAAGTTGTGTTTTCTTTTCTGGAGATGGCGGCGAACTCGTGGGCTCTCGCTGTAGATGAACAAGAGGCTGCTGCCGAGTCGGTCCGTATCAGTCTTATTGTTATTATTTCTTAAAATTAACGGTAAATGTGATGCTGTTGCTGTATTAAGTTTCATAATCAGCGTCAGCCCGCGCTCGCTCATCAATGAACATGCGGGTGAGGAGCAGGCCAGTTGGCCTCATACTGAAGAAAAAAAGAAGGGTTCCCACTGTGACTAAGGTGCCCCGTGTTGTTTTGGAGAGCAATGTCTGTTCGGGGCATTTTGCCTTGGCGTTCAACTTTTGGTTTCTCCGGTGTGCTGCGTGATGGGCTTGCTGTGTTGTGCGCCTCCGGCAGTGCTGGGTGTCGCCGCAGTGACTCGGGCTTTCTGTGCATCGGTGTGACGACGTTCCCTTGTTCGTCAAGCACTCGCTGATTGATCGCATGGACCCGTCTTCATGTGCTACACTGGTCATTTTCAGTCCTGAGGCTTCGCATCGCATGATCCCCCTGTAAGTTAAGGAGGTTAACCACCCACCCGCTAAGCGCTGATCCATCCCTTGGACGTGTCAGTGTAGTACTGGTAAGCAGGGAGCGTGAACAGGCGACACACGACATTCCCACGGCAGCACTTGTGGTGGTGATGGCTACAGAAAAGCTGACTATGCGGTCACCGGGCTGTTAATTTTGTCAGCATCGGTCCAATGCGGCCCCCTCAGCCTCCCTCTCTATTTCTCGGGTTGGTTGTAGGATGGCCAACAGAATAGCAGGCACGTACAGTTCTCTGAGGACACGGTAAGAATTCCTACTGGTGTACAGTCGCGGTTTGTCGCATTTGAACGTTTTCTTCCATGAAGACGGGGAATAATGACCCCAAGGTTTGATGAGCAAGTACTCCTTGCATTTTATTATTAAGACTGCCTGGGCATTCCAACTTAAAAAACATGCTGGATGTTGATTAGATCTACACTGCTCAAAAAATTTAAGGGAACATTTAAATCACACATCAGATCTCAAACAGAATATTCAAGTGGAAAATCTTTACTGAGTAATACTATATAATTCGTTGAGAACAAAATGATGTAAAAAACATGCAGTGAAAACTAAAATCACCAACGTATTGATGGCTGGGTTCAACATTCTACTAAAAGTCAAAAATTGAAATCGCAGGCTGATCCAACTTTCATGAATTTCACCACATCAACTCATAATGTGACTCAGTAGTGTCATGTGGGATCCCCTCCCAGACCTGGATCAGGGCATCAGTAAGCTCCTGGACAGTCTGTGGCACTACTTGGCAGCATCGGATGCACCGATACAAAATGTTCCAGAGGTTCTCAATTGTTTTCAGGTCTGGGGAACATGCGGGCCATTCAGTGTCATCCAGGAACTGCCTACACACTCTGACCACATAAGACTGGGCATTGTCCTGCACCAGAAGGAACCTAGGGCCTTTACACCAGCATAAGGTCTAACAATATCTGAGAATTTCATCCATTACCTAACATTAGTTAGGGTAATAAGGTCTAACAATATCTGCGAATTTCATCCATTACCTAACATTAGTTAGGGTACTATTGCCTAGCATGTGAAGTTCTGTGCGACCCTCCAAGAATATGTTTCCCCAGACCATCACTGACCCAACACCAGACTGGTCATCCTGGATGATGTTGCAGGCTGCATAACATTCACCACAGTGTCTTCTCCAGATTCTTTCATGTCAGTCACATGTGCTCAGTGTGATGCTGCTCTCATTTGCAAATAGAACAGTGCACCAGTGGCGGAGCTACCAATTGTGTATTCCCTGGTGAATGCCTGTCTGCCTGCATGGTGGTGGGGTGTGAGCACAAGTCCCACTATAGGACATCATACCAGGTCCTCATGCCACCCTCATGGAGTTTGTTTCTGATAATTTGCTCAGAAACATGCACATCAGTAGCCAGATGGAGGTCATTTTGTAGGGCTGTGGCAGTACGCCTCCTGTTCCTCCTCACACAAAGGAGCAGATACCAGTCCTGTTTCTGGGTTGCTGCCCTTCTAGCAGCCCCATTCAGCTCTCCTCATGTAACAGCCCGTCTCCTGGTATCTCCTTCAAGCACTTGACACTGTGCTGGGAGATGCAGCTAACTTTCTTGCAACAGTATGTATGGATTTGCCATCCTGTAGGAGCTGGACTACCTATCAAGGTTATTATAGTTTTGCCTTTTTATATTAGTTTTTATTTCTATATTTTTTCTGACCTTACTTGGAAATTCAGTTTAGTTTTAGTTTTCCTTCATCGTGTAGTTTTAGTTTAGTTTTTATTTCACAAAGACATTTCTGTTTTATTTTTATATCTATTAGTTTCAGTTTTAGTTTTAGTAATTATGACATGGAGCTCCTACGGAGTTTAGTTTTGTGTCACAATCAGACAGAACTATACACTTAAGATTTGGATACGAGTTTAATGTTAGTGGACGCTTACTGCACTACATGGTTTACAATCAGGTTTTGATTTTTTCTGATAAAAACAAGCATAATCCAAACCAAATAGTGAATATGAACAATTTTATAAGTTTTAAAATATTTTCTCATGAAAGTCACGGGGGCTTAGGAAGAACAGGACTCTTAGACTTGAATCAGTGTGCAGACCCCACCTAGTATTATTGAGGGAACCAAAGAACAGCAAACATGTAGTGTGAAGGTTAGGGGCAGTGAGACTTGAATAGCCCAACATAAAGGACAGTAAACCCATAATGAGCAGAGCAAGAGCAGGTAATAGGAGTACGGATAGGCATAAAACGACAGAGATAGCATCTGAGAGTAAGAACAATATATACATTATCTAAACCTGTTGATCCAGAGCAGGATTGCAGGAAACCTGGAGCCTACTGCAGCAGGTTTGGATGTAAGGCAGGAAAAATCCCCGGTATGCAATGAGGTTGATGTTAAGAACAAAAATAATATATTTCAACTATCTATGTTGACGGAGAGAGAGAAACATGAAAAAAGGAAGACAAATATTTTAAAATATAACTGTGCTAATGGATTCTTTTCACAATATCAGGTATTTTGAGTTGAGAATATGAACTAAAAAAGATAAATGAATAAATATGGAATAAATACATAAAACCCCATAGTATGTTTAGTTTTTCATCACTTGGCAGACTCTCTTAGCCTACCTACCTTTGTTTGTGTCACTTCATTGTTAAACAATGTTTTTAAAGCAAAAGTGATTGGTCAGCAACAATATGCTGATCTTGTATGATGACCTAGTCAGTCGCTCAATCAGTGCTTTTTTATTTTAAAAAAACAGGAGTGGTCGCCCGTACACTTTCTTGTATACTTGGATATGGGAATGGATATTTGAGGTGTAAACCACAAGAAAATTATTATATTTTTTATATTATGTACGTTAAGGAACCGTCAACAACAAATCAAATTAATAATGTATTGAACAATTATTATAAAAGTAAAGTTGAATAAATCGGACTCTGCATGAATAAAAAGAAAATGTGTTCAGGTAAAGTACCACTTCCGGGTGATGTATTTGGCCCAAATACACATCTACAACTGTAGTGCAACAACAACATGCCGAATTTCCTCCATCTATCTAGTTGCGTTTTTGAGTTATCGTGTTTATATACACACTTGCACACACATACCATTTCAAAAAACGGTATTTTTGGACTCTCGTAGGTCTATAATGTCAAGATTCATCAAAATATCGAGGTCGAATGTTTTCATGATTATTATACTTTTTCTATACCTTGTATATGAGAAAGTAAACACGATTTTTCTTGTGCGAAGTGGCAGGTGAATTGCTGTCGACAAAAAGCAGTCACATGAGAAATAAACTGAAACGTTACTCACTTGTGATTTTTCTGTCCATATGGTAAATGTTTTGTTGACCAGCACATTCTGATTTCAGCCGTTTCAATTACATCTTGATATACAACAAGCGCAAAGAAAGGCAGCACGTAAATTGCTTTCTGTTTCACACGCTTTACACACCCGTATTCAGCTTGCTCTGTCACCGCAAATTCTGTTTTAGAGTTAAACTTACAAAGGTTAAAGACTAACGGCAAGAATATTCATTCAAAAACGAAAACTAAAAATATTTTAGTAAGTTATTATTTTATTTCAGTTAATCTTTCCAGCTACTTTAATAGTTTTATTTAGTTTTAGTTTTTCATTTCGGTTTTGTTAATTATTTTATTTCAGTTTATGAAAACTTTTTTTAATAATAGTTTCAGTTTTGATTTTAGTTTTCGTTAACTATAATAACCTTGCTACCTATGCACCCTGAATCAGCTGCAGGTACTGCCTCATGTTACCAGTACTGACAAGGAAACTAGAGAAGAATCTGTCAGGCAAGATAAGGAATAAGGAGAAAGTAATTGTCTGTGGCCACCACCTGCAAAGCCATTCCCGTTTCGGTCAGTTGTCTTGCTGTTGCCTCTCCAGTCATTTTCATTTGCACCAAAACTGGTGAAGCTGGTTCACAATCGCTTATGCATCAAACTGAACAGATTGATATTCCTGTAGCTTAACTGACTTGGTGTTAGACTGTCATTTCTGAACATTTTATATATAGTTTGATTGAGCATACATTCTGTGGCTTTAAGGCAGAGAGTACAGAAGACCGCATCCAAACTGAAACCAAGTAGTACTAGTAGTGATATCTAATGTGTAGAGTGTAAAATTAAATTCTTAGTTGCATGTGTGACTGTTATGCAATCCATCTGTACTCTCTGGAACCATGATGAATAAGAATATATTAAAATACAGATCTCCATTGTAATTAATAGACAACACAAAGTCGTGTACCTGATGTTCTCTTTACTCAGGTCATGTCAATTGACTTAACTGTTATGTCCTCCATACACAGTATTGCAGAATACAGTGAAACAAAATAATGTTCCCCAGGACGGGGGTGCCAGTTCTCAACGTGATGGTACTGGAGATAGTGTTTCCAGTGTGGACTGTCTGGGGTCTGCATAGGGAAGTCTTGTATCCCAACAGACACAATTTCCCTATGAGCTTCTGAAGGATGATGATATTGAAAGCTGAACTGAAGTCTACTAACGGCATCCTAGCATAAGTGTTTATTTTGGCCAGATGAAGAGTAGATGATATGTCATCCTCGGAGGAATGGTTTGGGTGATGGTCAAACTGGAGAGGGTCATGTGATGTGGGAAGTCCACCCTTCAGGTGGTCCAAATGTCGCTTCTTGAAGCTCTTGATGATGACCAGTGCGAGTGCTTTAGGGCAGTAGTCATTGTGCCATTTATTAAAACCTTAAAGTTACCACACGTAATAATCAGAGCATCAGATTTAAGATTGTATTTGTATTTTGGCTTTGCAGGAAAGTTGCAGATGTGGAGAAAGAAAACAGAAAAAATACTGAGCTTTGCACAAAAAGCAATGTTGTTTTTAAGTCCGTCATTTGCAGTTGTCAGTCTTGGGAAACCCATTTTGCTGCACATATTTTATTCCAAGCAGATTTGTAGTCTGTGGTTTGCTGTCGCTGTTAACTAAGTTTCTTTGCAATTTAACATTTAAGGTACTTGACGAAGACTATAAGTGAATAGACATTGCTAAACAAAAGCGCAGCTGGAATTAACCCAGAGCCAAAGTGCCATTGCATTAGGGTGTGCCATGTTAGCCCTGGTGACCCTTGATTTGGCTGTGTGAATTTGACAAAGGCGGTTGGTGCCATACTGTAATAGTAAAGAGAAAACTGAACTATGTGTCAAATATGTCAAACTGTAACAAAAAGGCACAAATAAAATAATTAAAGGATAAAATATAACAATATGTAATCTGTTATGTGGTTTGTTACCTGATGTTTTTATAAGTATTTTTTATGACTAGATAGGTACATGTTAGTTAAGTCCTGATGCTGAGATTTGAAAAAGACCTGCCATGAATTATGTGATAGAAAGTGGCAGCTTAGTGCTCTGCACAGACAGTAGTTTGTGAGTGTTACGCAGATCTCACCCTTGAGCCCGTGGGGTTTACTTGTTTTGCTTATGTATCACTAATTGAATTAACAGTTTAATGACTGAATTAAAAGATGGTAATGGGAAGCCAACATTGTCTTCGTCAACTCGTTGCTTGCAAAATGACTTAAAGATGGCATCTAGGAAATTTTGTGGCCTGTACAAGGGAGAAAGAGAGGAGTTTATTTGAATCTTTAAGCAGGATAACAAGCCAGAATGACATCCTAGTGCCTGCAAAAACGGGCACATGCTAAGACGTGAAATAAATGGTGCCATCTTTGTTGTACTGATGTTCACAGAAGCTCTGTGTTATTGGGACTAGCCGAATTAGAAGGGAGAGAGATTGGAGTATTGGTTAAATATGTAAAGTGGTTATTTTATTAAACTGTTTTTTTTTTTTGTGTGTGATCAGATTACTTACACATAAATTATGACACAAAACTGGTGAAACACCAATCCATTGTAGATTAAATGGACTCATTTAGTACAGATTGTTAAAGCAATAATGGTATGGTCACCTCAGAATTTTTAATTTGTTTTTGTTGCTGAAGTCACGTTAAATAAAATCATTTAATTAACAACTTGAATGAATACTATACAGTATTTTTCTACTTTAATTCTTCTAGTCTTGCTCCCACTGTTTGAATAGTCTACAACAACAACATTTATATATATATATATAAATTTATATATGGCACATTTTCATACAAACAATGTAGCTCAATATGCTTTACATGATGAAGAAAGAGAAAAAAGACAAAATAATTCAAATTAGGGAACACTTATTAACATAGAATAAAGGTAAGGTCCAATGGCCAGGGAGGACAGAAAAACCAAAAAAAAAACTCCAGACGGCTGGAGAAAAAAAAAATCTGCAGGGGTTCCTAGGCCACAAGACCACCCAGCCCCCTCTAGGCATTCTACCTCACATAAATGACTTCAGTCAGTCCTCATTGTATTCAGGGTTCTCATGGAAGAATCTGATGATGTGGACTTCTGGCCTTTGATCCGTCAATGTAGATAGATAGACAGATAGATAGATAGACAGACAGATATTTTATTAATCCCAAGGGGAAATTCACATAATCCAGCAGTAGTATACTGATACAAAAAACAATATTAAATTAAAGAGTAATAAAAAAGCATGTAAAAGCAGACAATAACTTTGAGTAATGTTAGCATTTACTACCCCAGGTGGAACTGAAGTGTCGCATAGTGTAAGGACATCACAGGGCTTTGATCAGGTAGTGGGGCGCAGATCGCCACCCCAGAAACCTGGAAAAAGAACAGAAGAGAAAGCAGGGGTCAGTATGGATTAGTCTCCAGCAGTGCTTCCCAATCTCGGTTCTGGGGACCCACTGTGGCTGCAGGTTTTTGTTCCAACCAACTTCTGCTTTTAATTGGACTTCGGGGCTAACTAAGTGATGTGTTATTTCCCAAGTCTGTATATTGGAAACAATATAGAAATTAGAAAACTACGTTTGGTTAAAAAAATATATATATATTTACCAAGCAGTTATATGGTAATATTGTATTTTGTTCTTTTTAACAATATTTTCATCTTGATTTTCATTTTACTTTTCCAGGTGTTCTTATTGTTTAATTAATCCAGTATTTAGTAATTAGTGGGTCTGACGCTAAAGTAGTTGCAGCCTTTGATTATTCAGCGTTGTTTGCCAACGTGTCTGCTCTGCTCGTTTTTAATTGTCATTAGTAAGACACAACGAAGGGGGAAAACTGCACAGAGAAAGGGCAAAATAAAATGAAATCAACAAAAGAGAGTTAAGCATTTAAATCTCTAGCAAAAGCAGAAATATTTCTAAATATCTTATAAATGTAAAAGTCATGCTGCTGTGCTTTTCTGAATGTAGAATAAAAGAAGAGCAAAATACCAGCTAATTAAATGTGCTCAGTGCTATCAGGTGTTGTCACTGATTGTGAATCTGTTTGGAACAAAAACCTGCAGCCACAGCGGCCTCCCAGGTCCGAGGTTGGGAAACACTGGTCAACAGTATATGAGTAGTAACCATTTTAGAATCTTAAGTCCCCACTGGGAATGCAGTGTTGGTGTAAAACTGCAGGCAGCTCTGCTTAAATTATGATTATCATGTCAAGAGGGCTAATCTACAGTAAAGCGCAGTAGTCCGTGGCAGCTCTAGTCCTATCATGTGGCACTACCACATAAAATTGAATACAAATGGCATGTTTTTTATAATACGTGAACTAATTAAAATATTATGTTATATGTACTGAAAGTTATTTTGCTTGTTTTTTTTCTTTTCCAGATTGGCAACTTACATCTCAGTGAAAAATCAAAAGTTGAATCAAATGGTAAGACAATTGCTGTCTGCACGTGGAAACCACTTAAAAACTTTCCTGTGATAGTTTCAGATAATATTGTGTTAGAGAAAATCAGTTTCAGTACATTTGAAACTGGCCTGCACTTACATGGCATAACATTCAGGTGCATTCTAAAACTTGCTTAACTGATTTGAATGTTGGAATCTTTTTTTACTTGCTTCATCAGTCAGGTACCACATTTTTGTTTATTAATTATTTTTGTGTCATTTGAAAATAACAAGGATAATAAAATGCAGTTACATCTGGTCATAGACAGTGTTAAATACCTGCTTTAAACAGTACTTTACAATGCCATGTAGTTAAAAACTTAGCCCAAATAGACTTACGGTGGTTCAATAGCTTTTATGGAGAGTTCAATTCAGATGATGTAAAAAATGGCATAAAGTGATGTGCTTTTGTTAAGATCCTGTCACATGACATGCCGTTTTCAACAATTTTCAATCGCAGACTTCATTTATATCATTTTAGCAAGCTGTTTGTATTCAAGAGGTGACAATTTGAGCGCTCACCCTGAAATACAATGCATATAATACAGCTGCGAGGAATAAGTAACCTGGACCTTGCATACAGAAGAGAGGTTAGTCTGTCTGTTGCCTTGTGTTTTAGATGCCATGACAGAATAGAAAAAAATTAAAGATTGTGGTTGAACTCACCATACCCGAATAGCATTCATACAGCATTAGCTTTGTCAGGCAGAACACTACAGACTGTCACAAAAACAGGCGAGCTTGCAATACTTTGGAAATGTGAAACAGTGCTGAATGTCATCACGCAATCATGTAATTTCACATGTTTTCCAATTGGTTGTCTTGTATTCTGATATATATAGGCAACGAGATCAGTAACTCAGTAGTCAGGTTTGCCATCCCCTTTGACTGGAAATCATGTCATGTCCTTCTGCATTTAGTTGTCAGTTGTGGAGGATCTGTGACTAGTTGCTGTTCAAATAACTTGAACATAACACTTTTGAAAGAAGTACCGGGTAAAGAGTTGTAAATACCTGCTTAAGTCTTGGTGAAATTATTGACTGATTCGGGCCATAATAGAGAGCAGGTTTGTTATTTTGCTGATAAATGATAGTGTCAGGAAAATATTAAATGATTAGAATGTTTTTGTTTTAATTGTAAGCCCTGGGTGCATATTTATTCCCCCTACACTAGAAAACGATTCTCATATTTCCCTTTCCACTCGCAATAATTTTTAGATAGGTATCTTTTTGCTTTTATTTTATCTCAGTAAAAACTGGAACTGTCCTAACAAATTTCGTTAAAGAATAAGTATGCCAAATTTCAAATTAATTGATCCAGTGAGACCTGAGTTGTTTGATATGGACAGACAACTGACATGGCAACTGCAATAGGTGCTTTTTGCATTATACACAAAAAAAACAAAATCAGTCACCTGAATGGCATACATTTATATTTGAAATATTTAAAAGACAGTGAGCCATTATAAAAGTTGCTGGCTTCAGCTGGAATAGGCATTTATCCCCATTTGTTTTTATGCCATTTCATTTATGGCAGCAGATCTCTGTCTACTTCACAGGTGCAGGGCCAGGCTTTTAAGAACAGTAGGTGCTGACTTCTTCCATGGTATGCTCTGTACTAAGGAGCAGTAGAAGCGGTTTAGCTTAACTAACAAATCAGTTTACAATGAAGTCCGACACTGATGTGGATTACACGATAAATCATAAGGGTTACCTTTCTTTGAATATTCAAATGATACTTTGGTAACCAAGACCAAAAGTAAGATGTTTATCTGTGTACATGTCCAATTCTCCTGGGGACCGCTCTCTTTGTCTGATGCAAAAGTGACTGTGATTGTATTTCTTTTAAGTTATTTGTCATTCAGTTTATAAGTAGTATTTATTCAGACCTTTAAGTAATTGTATTAATGTACCATAAAAAGTGTCTATGATTTACTGTAGGATTTTGTTGTTACAGATACAGCAAAACCAGAGGATAACGTGAATAAAACAGAAGATGATGACAAAGGTAAGTAAATGTAGTCATTTAACTGTAATTTAATTACTTTGCTGATTTGTCTGATTTATATAAGTAAACGGTACGTGACAGTAAGTCCTAGGTGTAACACTTTGCAGAAATTCCTTCTGTATCTTTTATGCATTTAGTTTTTGTGCCATTTGCCATAGATTTGCTGTGCCGTCTATATGTGATTTATGTGAATGTTTACTAGCCTATTATGTGTTTAAAATTTCCCTTTTTTTTTTTTTTTAATTTCAGACGACAGAGCAGCTCAGTCTCTGCTAAACAAACTGATTCGCAGCAACCTGGTAAATACAACTAACCAAGTAGAAGTTCTTCAAAGGGATCCAAACTCACCATTGTATTCTGTCAAATCATTTGAAGAATTAAGATTGTAAGTTAAACCTCTCCTGTCCTTTTAACTCTTGACTTGCAGATACAACCAGAGGGAGGCAAAATTTGACTCCTTTTCTCTTTTTTATATCTAGAAAAAAACAGCTGTTAGATGGTGTATATGCTATGGGCTTCAACAGACCATCAAAAATTCAGGAAAATGCTTTACCTATGATGCTCGCAGTGCCGTAAGTCTACTTTTTTTTATAGCAGTGTGCTTAAAAATAAGCCATGTTTCTTTTTTTTATGTAAGTTACAGGTTGCCTTCAATGTCGCTTAAATCTTTTGCAGGCCACAGAATTTAATTGCACAATCTCAGTCTGGTACAGGAAAAACTGCCGCTTTTGTGCTTGCAATGTTAAGTCACGTGGAGTCAGTAAACAAATGGCCGCAGGTCAGTGTAACCAAATTAGCTTTATTAAGAATAGATGTAACTCATAAGAAGATATCATCTTACTGTTTGTACCTGCAGTTCCTTCATTTGCACTGATTATAAATTTCATGTTTACAGAGGTAAGCTTCCATAATAAATCACTAAACACTTTCTGGTGTTAAAGAAATTATGGAGATCAACTCAAACGATTCCAATCAAAGTGGAAGCAAAAGTACATGGTGCGGTGTAAAGTGTTATATAAACAAACCCATGCATTATCCTTCAAGGAATACCCCACCTAACAATATGTATCTGTTTTACATGTTACTCCATGTACTTTGTGTCATACACAAGTGAATGGCAGCCAGTGTTGTGCAATGGCAAGAAAGAGAGGTTAGGAGCATGTGCTGATAGCTCATTGCTGCATCTACCACAAGAAAAACCACCTGGATTGGCACCTAAGTGCAGTGGGTGACACCTCAGCAGCACACTGGTACAGTGTGAGGTTTTTTGACAGTGACTGGAGTGCCAATCCTGCCATGAAAAAAAAATCTTGTATTGCTCATTTTGCATAATCCACACGTCAATTTTCTAGTTATGTTTATAATCAGGGCTATGGAGTCAGAGTCGAGGAGTCAGAGACAATTTTGAGTACATGGGGTCGGAGTCGGCAAAAATGTACCAACTCCGACTCCTAATAAATAGAAAGTGTAATGAAAAAAACATAGCAAGTTCAAATGTCCCATTTCACAAACAATAGTCATAATTAATTACTTATCTGATGTGAGAATAAAGCCCAATGCATAGTTGTGTTACTACTAGTGTGACGTTCAACTGAGCTATTATAAAACCTGACATGCACATATTGTAATCTGGATTATGGTACATTACAAAAAAGTGTTTTCATTTTATTTCAGATATAATGTGTTTAACAAGTTCATTTGAGTGTAAACAAGTGCTTTAGGTGTAGGTGTGTGCTGTGGCCTGATGTGTGTTCAGGGGTTCTTGTCTTTTGTTTATACTGGCCAATACGGGAGAGAGTCAGCTTCCTAGCCAATATTTCTGTGGTTAAATGACGTGCATGTTGCCTTCCTTTAATCAACATGGAAATACATTAGCATATTAAATACAGAGGAGTCGGAGTCAGAACTACCAGAAACTAAGGAGTCGGAGTCGAAGGATTTTCTACCGACTCCACAACCCTGCTTGTAATGTGCAAAATGCATGCTTTTTTACTAAAATATACTGTAGTTTCTTCCTAAATTATCAGCATGCGCATAAGCAGGATACCTAAACCCTTATTTGAGTCAAATTTTTAATTGAAAGCGGGACTCTTGACCAATAATAATAATAATGTAGAGAGGCAGGTCTTTAATTCAAAAAGGCAATCCCATAAAGCTGTAGGTTTCTTGTTTATGTGCATGCTGATAATTCAGGAAGTAACTACAGTAGGCAAGAATATTTTTGAAAAAATAATTGATTTTTTCACATTTTGAGCATAACAGCTAGAAAACAAACTAGATTATGTGAGAGGAACAATGTAAGAATTGTTTCATCATTAATGTTTTGTTTACATTGTTTGCCATGGTGCAACACTGACCACCATTGACTTCTATTATAACAAAAATATCTTTCTTCTTTTTTTTATATGAAAACCCAATACTAAATTTTTCACTATAAAGCAAATGGGTAGGAAACTTATTTAAAAAAAAAAAAATTGGGTGGAGTATTCCTTTAATGCAGTGAAGAGATGAAGTTATTGAGAGTAATGCAATGGCTCTTAATGATAGAGTGCCTAGGTTAAAAGTAAAATACTTACAAATAAAAAAATCTGCCCATGAGGCGAAAATCATCTGTAAACAGAGTTGGGTGCTTGTAATTATTTGCAGTATGTTAGTATGTCAGTAATCTTTTACCTCAAGGGAAAACGTAGAGATATGAAGAAGGTATCATAATGTTAACATTAAACACAAGACCTGCTGCAAGGGATAGAAGTGTCAAATGAAACATTACTACAGTGCCGGTGACTGTTATTTTTAAGAGGCCGTTCCCGTGTAAAAGAAATGAAGAGCTAAATTAATGGATTAATTACCAATACTGTATGTCTGCTTTGCTTCAGACCTCCTCTCTATCATGCTGTAGAAAATGTAGGGTATGAAAATGGAGGCAGGGATAGAACTGTTTTTAAGCTATTTTTTTTATAATGAAAAAGAATCTTGTTTTTGTTTTTTTATTTTTTTTATTCTTGTTCAAGACTAATTTTAAGTGTATTAAAGCTTGACATATAGCTTAATGGTGTATTTTGTTTAACACAATGTAGTTTCACCCAGTAAAAACTTTCTTAAATGGCAGCACCTGCTTCAGGATCCCAGTCCTATCATTGTCTGTGTGAAGTTTCCATGTTTCTCCATTTTTTGAGTGTTTTTTTTTTTTTCCCCATATCCCGATACAAGTGCATTATTGATCTATTGGTAAGTCTTAATTGGAGTGTGGGTTTGCGCTTAGGCAGCCCTTGAATGAGAGGTTTCCTGCCTTTCTCTCTGAATTTGGATTAAGCTGGTTATAAAAAAAATGATTTTGTGTAATGTTAAATACTTCCATTTTGTAAGCGATATGTTCATTTACTCCACAGCAGTCTTGTGTTGAATTCTGGGACTAATTCAGTGTTCTTGTACAATGATTCTGTTCATTCATTGTCTTACCGACTGGAGTCTGTGTATCCCTAGGTTTCTGGGAAAGTAACTTTTAGTTCCTCGTTTGAAAATAAAATCCTTTCATGCTGCTAGGTTGTCAGTAGGATGCTTTCTTTCAAAAATCCATCAGCAGTACCTAGCTCCTTAAATATAGCACATTTATTAAAAGCATCTCTAAAATAAGATTATATAAGGATTAACCAAACAGACTCTTCAAGTTTTGGCAGTCCTTTATTGTCCTATTAAAAGAAATGTGTTTTTAAATTTAAGGATTGTAAATTTTTTAATTATTTCAGCCTTGAGTATTGTATAATCCTTATCTCTATTTAAATGTGTGTGTGTTTTTGGTTTTTTTTTTTTGCACAGTGCCTTTGTGTTTCTCCAACTTATGAACTGGCATTACAGACTGGGAAAGTCATTGAGCAAATGGGGAAGTTTTACCCAGAGGTGAAACTTGCATATGCAGTCAGAGGAAACAAATGTAGGTATGCCTCAGAGGCTGAAAGTACAAATCTAATGTTTGTTTTGATTTCTTCTATATTTATTGCATTATTATGTACTAATTATTATTTGATTGTGTCTTTAATAATATTTTATAGTCTTGTTTTAAACATTTAAGCCAATGCTCAATAAATATGGTTGAGACCAGCTATCTGGGGAAAAGGGCATGTGATTGTAGAACAGTCTGTAATAAAATAATCTGTTAAATCAAATAGTTCATTTAATCTCTGTAATCTAGTGTATAATATGATGCTAATATTATTCTTTTTTCCCTACAAAAATAATAACATAATTTTGATAGAATTATGCTTGGGTGTAAAAAGAAACTTTATAAATGAATGCAGATTTAAAAATTATTTATTTTGAATAAAGTAATATGGTACATTTACTATTCTGTGTTTGAAAAGTTCAAAAAGAGATCAAAATATATCACATTGATGCAGCACAGCCACTGCTGAATATGAAGTAGACCCTTATGGAATACCAGAGGCTATTGAAACAGTTTATGTAGTATTGCATTGGAGATTTTTTTTTTTTCTTTAAAAAAAGTTCTAGATAAGCATAATTTTTTAATTGGGATATCCAGAAGTAAATACAAATACTGTGTAATAGTACATCAATGTAGATCTGTTTAAATAAAAGTATATTTCCTAAACAATGTCATTTTTGTATATTTGTTAGTGGAAAGAGGTATGAAAATTCAAGAACAAATTGTAATTGGAACCCCAGGCACAGTACTTGACTGGTGTGCCAAGTTGAAATTTATTGAGCCAAAGAAAATTAGAGTCTTTGTACTGGATGAAGCAGATGTCATGATTGCAACCCAGGGTCACCAAGACCAAAGCATTCGAATTCAAAGGTACATTCTTTTGTTTAAGGAAAACTAAGATTCTTCACTGCCATGTGAACAGGTCTAGTTGTTATTTTCATCATACTAAATAGGTAATACACTATAAATCACAAACTTTCAACCTAAAACACAACAGCACATACTGAGCACAGTCATTGTTAAACTTGCAATCTTCTTAAGGAGGACTATTAAAGGGAAAACAGCGAGGAAGCAGTCTTTCCTGAGATGTTGTATTTTGTTGAACAAGGAGGGTAGAAGCTAGAACAGATTAGTGGAATTAGAAGTCATCATGCAAGAGGGCTAATGACATTCTGGCATTCATGGCTAATGGCTTTCCTGATGATGAACCCAGTGTTTTTTTGGTTTTTTTTCCCTGCATTAATTCCCATGGAATTGTCTTTTTCACATGACCTTTGAGGATCAGAGTGCAGAGTCAGCTATTGTACAGCCCCTCTGGAGAAATTTTCAGTTCAAGGGCCCAGTGAAGTAGGATTGCTTCTGACAGTAACGGGATTTGAACCAGCAACCTACAAGATACTAGTGCAGACCCTTAGCCTCTGAGCTACCATTCCGTCCCAGTTTCAAGTTATTGCTGATGTACATTCAAAAAGATCAGATTATAGAAATTGGCTGACTTTGGATATAAAGTGGAATTTATGGTTTTTGCTTCTTCCCATAATCAATAATGTTATCAGTTTATTTAGATGTTTTGTCCTAAAGGCCATTTGTGGTGTATCAAGCAAATGCTCACTTCCCTTCCAGAATGCACTGAGCTTCACTGAATATCCCGCAGAATATATTATCATCTTTGGCATATTTGACAAATTGTATTGAACTGATCGGAGCAAAAAAGGTTTTTGTAAACAGAGAAGACAGTTAGGCTACACAGATCCTTCAAGAGCCGTGCTACTATTAGTCAGACTGCAACTTAACTAAATTGTTTATTGTCTCCTGCTCTTCTGGAAATAAAGTAATACAGTTGTGCTTGAAAGTTTGTAAACCCTTTAGAATTTTCTATATTTCTGCATAAATATGACCTAAAACATCATTAGATTTTCACTCAGATCCTAAAAGTAGATAAAGAGAAACCAGTTAAACAAATGAGACAAAAATATTATACTTGGTCATTTATTTATTATGGAAATTGATCGAATATGACATATTTGTGAGTGGCAAAAGTATGTGAACCTTTGCTTTCAGTATCTGGTGTGACCCCCCCTTTGCAGCAATAACTGCAACTAAACGTTTCCGGTAACTTTTGATCATTCCTGCATACAGGCTTGGAGGAATTTTAGCCCATTCCTCCGTACAGAACAGCTTCAACTCTGGGATGTTGGTGGGTTTCCTCACATTAACTGCTCGCTTCAGGTCCTTCCACAACATTTCGATTGGATTAAGGTCAGGACTTTGACTTGGCCATTCCAAAACATTAACTTTATTCTTCTTTAACCATTCTTTGGTAGAACGACTTGTGTTATTCAGATTCAGTTTATGGACAGATGTCCTCACATTTTCCTTTAGAATTCTCTGATATAATTCAGAATTCATTGTTACATCAATGAAGGTAAGCCGTCCTGGCCCAGATGCAGCAAAACAGGCCCAAACCATGATACTACCACCACCGTATTTCACAGATGGGATAAGGTTCTTATACTGGAATGCAGTGTTTTCGTTTCTCCAAACAAAATGCTTTTCAATTAAACCAAAATGTTCTATTTTGGTCTCATCTGTCCACAAAAAATTATTCCAATAGCCTTCTGGTTTGTCCACGTGATCTGTAGCAAACTGCAGTCGAGCAGCAATGTTTTTTTTGGAGAGCAGTGGCTTTCTCCTTGCAACCCTGCCATGCACACCATTGTTGTTCAGTGTTCTCCTGATGGTGGACTCAAGAACATGAACATTAGCCAATGTGAGAGAGGCCTTCAGTTGCTTAGAAGTTACCCTGGGGTCCTTTGTGACCTCGCCAACTATTACACGCCATGCTCTTGGAGTGATCTTTGTTGGTCGACCACTCCTGGGGAGGGTAACAATGGTCTTGAATTTCCTCCATTTGTACACAATCTGTCCGACTGTGGATTGGTGGAGTCCAAACTCTTTACAGATGGTTTTGTAACCTTTTCCAGCCTGATGAACATCAACAACTCTTTTTCTGAGGTCCTCAGAAATCTCCCTTGTTCATGCCATGATACACTTCCACAAAAGTGTTGTGAAGAGCAGACTTTGATAGATCCTGTTCTTTAAATAACACAGGGTGCCCACACACACCAGATTGTCATCCCATTGATTGAAACACCTGACTCGAATTTCACCTTCAAACTAACTGCTAACCCTAGAGGTTCACATACTTTTGCCACTTACAAATATGTAATATTCGATCATTTTCCTCAATAAATAAATGACCAAGTATAATATTTTTGTCTCATTTGTTTAACTGGTTTCTCTTTATTTACTTTTAGGACTTGAGTGAAAATCTGATGATGTTTTAGGTCATATTTATGCAGAAATATAGAAAATTCTAAAGGGTTCACAAACTTTCAAGCAGAACTGTAGGTGTGATGATGCTTGTACCCAAACAGTTCATGGACTAACGTAGTCTCTGAACTGTGGTCTGCAAATAGACATGACTATTCAGTAAATACAAATCAAAAAAAGGTGTGATGGAAGTACTTGAGGTAGTTTTCAGTACACTTCATGGCTCATTGAGAAATCTGGTACTGTTCTGGTAATGCAGAGGTACAAGTTCTGAGATGAATGAAAATGAGAAATGTGGAACTTTTCATTGCTACAAATGTAAAGACTACTGGTCTAAAATCCCAGTGTTTGGTTGTCTTAGTAGACTTGGACACAGGAATGATGGTGGAGTCAATAAAACACAATAGCAGATAAGGAAGATTTTAGGGTACAGTGGAGCCAATATAATTTAGTAACATAGTGCCTAAGCCCACAGGGGTTGACTTTTTAAATAACTGTTATGACTTCATCTTGGAATCTAAATGGCGGGAAAAAGTAATTCAGAGAACATGTAGTGTGTTTTTTGTCTGGATTGTTGAACCTTGATAAAACGTTCGGTGTTTTTTAGAATTGGATATCATGTGTAATCTCAAAGTTGCCATTTTATAAATAACTTAATTTTCTTTTTCATTTGGAGAAGTCCATATTTACCTGTTTTATACTGGTTGTTCTTGTCTTTTTTTCTATACTCGATTTTTATTTATTGTTAAGCTTCTCCACGTTTCTTTACAGGCCATTATGTATTTTATCTTGATATCTAACAATCGCCTTTCCATTTGGTAGTCATGCTTCATATATTTTAATATATTCTGTCAGAAACTATTTTTTTAAATAATTTTAACTTAAGGGTTCTGGTACTTCTGGTACTATTTTTAACTTAAGGCTTCTGTGTAACATAATAGAGACCTTCAGTTGTATAAATGAATGTTTTCATTGTTTTTTTTTAAATGTTTTAATAGTCCTAATGATTGGATCAAACTAACGTATGTTTTAAAATGTCTGCAAAAAGGCCTTTGCACAGTGGGACAAGACAAAGTAAAAAAGATGAGGACCTAACATGACTATGCTGAGTCTCTGTTGTTCTTTTTTTGTAGAATGTTGCCAAAAGACTGCCAGATGCTGCTTTTTTCTGCTACCTTTGAAGATTCAGTGTGGAACTTTGCACAGAGGATTGTGCCTGACCCAAACATTATTAAGTTAAAGCGAGAAGAGGAGACTCTGGATACAATCAAGCAGTACTACGTTCTTTGTAACAGCAAAGAAGAGAAATTCCAAGCCCTTTGTAACATATATGGCGCCATCACTATTGCACAAGCTATGATATTTTGCCATGTAAGTTATAAATTATGGACATATTAAATTTGTATCCTACTAGTTGCATTGTTCTGTGGCATACCTTTGATGATTAACAAAATTAAAATTGCATTTTCACAGACACGAAAAACAGCAGGCTGGTTAGCAGGGGAGCTGTCCAGGGAAGGTCACCAAGTGGCACTACTGAGCGGTGAAATGATGGTAGAACAGAGAGCCGCTGTCATTCAGCGTTTCAGGGAAGGGAAAGAGAAAGTCCTTGTGACAACCAATGTGTGTGCAAGAGGTTAGTTGTGGAAGTCATGTACAAAAATATAACATGATTATTTTCTGGCTGTAAGCATTATACACAACTACAAATCTGTTTACACTCTCGGTATGCATTTCCTTCTACTACATCCATTTTAGCATTGCTTTATATAATAATGCTGTATTTGGTATTTGTATTATAGCTTTTTAGCAGTTGTTGGACTTTTTCCTTTTTAGGTTTTCCTGATTTCTGTCTAAAGGTAAAGTACACCTTCTCAACATACTGTAGAGGATACAAGCAAGATATTGTGCTGAGAAACATTTTTCACTCCTAGACTGATCCAGTGATTCTGAACCGTATGGTGTGCTTATTAATCAGACACAGCTTGTCAGAGCTGCTCTGAAATAAATGAGCAACAAGTTGAATTTTTTTTTCCTTTTTATTAATTTTATTGCAGTCCATACAAAGCAATCAAGTTTTTACAAAAAGAAAAATTGAGTTAAGAACAGATCGATCCCCACCCCTGAGAGAGAGAGCAAGCCAAACAGCGTGAAATTTAAGACCTGTAAACATACCTAAATTAATAAATTCTCTGTGCTTTGTGAGCTTATTTTAAAATATTACTGATTAGATCCTGCCATGTTGTGAAAAAAGTCTGTATGGATCCTCTGAGTATTTCATTTTTTCCAATTTCAAATAGTATAACGCATTGGTTTCCCACTGACGTAAAAGAGGAGAGTTTGGGTTCTTCCAGTTTATCAGAATAAGTCTGCGTGCCAAAAGAGTAGTGCATGCAATCACAATTTGTTTGTCCTTCTCCACTTTAAGCCCCTCTGGAAGAACCCCAAACACAGCTGTTAATGGAACAAGTTGAATTTAATATAGAAAAATTAATCAAGAATGACATTATTTTAATACAGTAGCTAACAAAGTACTTCAGAAGAAAGAACAGCATAAATTTCCAGTTAGTAGTCTGTGATCGTCTTAAAGTTTATGCTCAGTATGTGCTGTCTGTTTTGCATATAAATAAAGCCACTAATCTTTTTCACCCCTTATTTAATAGTGTATAATAGCAGGCTACCAGCTGGTTTTGTTTCTCTACATAAGACATTGTCACATCTGCTGGCTTTTTTTGTATGCATGAAGAAGTGATATTTTGAAAAATAGCTTACAAATATAGAAACTAAGATTATCTGTGGTTATAAGGATTGGTTACCATTGCATAGGAATCTGTAAGGGTGAAGCTTTCTCTGCTTTGGCTCAGTGTAGCTCTTTTCAAGAATGTGCACTGTAGTTAAACATAATAATCTTTTATTCACATATTGGTTCTTGACCAAGACAGAAAAACAATTGGTCATTATCCTGTGCAAGCACTCATTTTCACGCTAAACTACCTCTAAGGCCTGTTATTAAATCATAAAGTATAAAATGCTTTCTTGAAATGCATACTTATTAATTATCCAAAAAATATATGTAAAAATCTGTTTGGTCAGAAGTTTTTTTTAAACATTTGGATTTGCGTTTATCTTTATGGCTACCTAACATCTACTAGCTGATGCATGTGAATTAAATCATAAAAAATAGGAGACTTCTGACCGTCCCTTTTCATAAATAAGCAAGAGTGCAAAAATCTATATTAAAATTATATTCAGTTTTAACACACATGCACTCTTTACTGCTGAACTCTTGGCTGAAAACAGCTTAATGCCAGTTTCAGGACTGCTTACTTAAGCATTCTGGACTAAATAATTCTTAGGAATCTTATGAAATGCTATTATTATTGTAACTAATTTTTGGTGGTTCTGATACCAGAATAAAAAATCAATTATCCCCAAGCACAAGTAAATAGACTCAGCATATTCACAACTCTTCAAAGGTTTTATCACGTGTAGGGTAAACCTGAAAGTTCCCGAAAGTTGTCACTTAATTTATTATTTCTCAATCCATCACATTGCAATAATGTTTACTGTACTGGAATTTTTATCAATTTACTGACAGCCTATATCAGTTTTCTTTTTTTTTTTTATTTAAATTATAGCACCATGTGTAGGTATAGGACTCTCTCTAGTGGTGCAAACATTTACACTGCGCCATCTCTGGAATGCAGAATCAGTACATTTTATCAGTACTTGTATAAAAAGGTATCAGTTCTCCATTCTAACAGGTGGTACTACTGAGATTACCTTGCTAAAAGTGTTGAGAATTTTGATTAGGGATCAGTGAGCTTCATTATTAGTCTTGTGCTCTTAGCTATGAAAAGTTTAGACCTGAAACAACTTTAAAAGGACACCATTAATTTTGTTGGAGATGCCTCTTGCCTGCCTGCCTGTCCTTCTTATTTGCTTTGTTTTTGAGTTTCTGCGAGGCAAGCTGTGAGACAAGGTCACCATGCTCTCCAAGGAAGCAAGCAGGCAAACTTTGTTTTGAAAAATACAGGAGCAGAGCTTTTTAAGAGTAAACAAGCTGCATATAAGGCCTTTGTCTGTGTGAGTAAAGGGTAAGCTCTTAAGCTGGCGTATAAAATATATAAGCAATTAAATGGCATTTGAAGCATTAGAGCTCATTGATACCTTGGGCAATAAAATTAAACACAATGTATTATGATATTAGTTAGCATTGAGCACTATAGGGACTTAAGATTTGATTATTGAAAGCTAGGGGAGTTTTTCCTGAAAATGTGCCATGACGTAAGCAGTAGTTTATATGGCAGTATTTCTTTATATAGCTTAGTGATGATAATAATAAGATGTAGTAGCATATATGAGTGAGCTTAAAGAAGCAATTTTTAAAGGCCTGTCTTTTTTCTTTTCTCTCAAGCGTGAAGCACTGTGTCATGTCAAGGTTGTTTACGGCTTAGCCCTTATCAGTGAAGCTGTGCGCTACCGCTCACTGGCACAGCCATCTGTTATGTTACCCTTAGCCTTGCAGGATGCTAGTGCAACAAGTAACCATTTATTGAATTATTAATTAGGCAGTCCAGTTAGTTTTCATCTATGGGTCCCCCGATCTAAATTTAATTGTTTCTCAACATACAGTAAGTGTTAAGTTGGAAGTTGATTAACAACTGAAAGGCCATAGAACTTAACAGCCCTGGATTAGGCCGTAAAAATAAAGGAAGGGGTAATCATGTGGTGCTCATCGCCGAATGGCAAATATGTCCTGCTAGCAAAAATATTGTTGTGGAAAGAAGACTGTTATGGGGATGTCTTCAGGGGAAAGAACATTGCTATGAGAAAGTCTGGAACGCCAGGTGATTGTTATGGGTAAAGGTGCTGAGTGGGGAAAACATCATGGGGACCTCTATATACAGTAGACGTTGGGAAACTAGTCTGGAAGGGAGGCATTTTGAGATAGGAACTGTAATATATTCGGGGTGCCCTGGACGCTCGGGGCTCACTTCATGAACTGAGACAGGCTTTATGTGCTCTGCAGTTGTTTTCTATGCTGTGTAATAAAGTCTTAAATTCTGACTGCCTTTCTGAAGACTCTGCTTGTTTTTTCTGAGATTTCTCCACAACAAAAGCTGTGTCAAATAGATTTACACATTTCTGCCTATAGTCTGCCTACAGCCGTCTGGAGTTTGTTTTTTTTCCTGTCCTCCCAGGCCATCGGACCTTACTTTTTTTCAATGTAATTACTGTTCCCTTATTCTAATTTTGATTTATTTTGTCTTTTTTCTCTTTCTTCATTATGTAAAGCACTTTGAGCTGCATAATTTGTATGAAAATGTGCTATAGAAATAAATGTTGTTGTTGTATAGTGATAGGAACTCAACTTTAACCTCATTAAAGCCAGGCATGCAGTGTACGATTTTTGTGGCAAGATTTTCAGCCACCTGAACAATTTCTGTCATGTCAGAAATTTTAATCGGCTTTCTTGTAGTGTGGGCAGTCTAATGTCACCATCAAATTTCTTGAAATTCATTGTGCGACAAAGGTCAAGGAAACTTTTCCTATTATTCATCTCTGTTGCATCATGGAAGGAAATGAACACCATGATTAAAAATTATAATTACTTTAACTGGTTGGCCAAACACATACTGAATTTGATTTCTTGTAACAGCAATGAGAAGTGATTGGTATTGTATTCGGTATGTTGTAGTATAGTGGCTGGACTTTGTACCCAGGGTATTGCTGTCGTCCTGCTCATTTTTACCTTTTTAATTTTAAAAAAGTTTCACATTGCAGCATACATGCAATAAATAGCCAATGACAACGTATCATAAGAAACATTTACTGGAAGGACCTAAAAAAACCACACAATGGTTAATTACATAACCTCCCATTTTCTCTGTAAAACAGACAGATTGTGTTGTCCGTGTCTTCCCAGCCATCTGTGTGTCCAGTTATGCCTTTTACTTTTCTTTGTAGCTTCAGAACACCATACAGCAAAAGTCAGCAATACAGCCATTTTCCTTGTTGACATTTTGAGAAGCCTGTGGCCATATTGCTTTTTTGAGCGGGTAAAGCTTTATTGCAAAATGTCAATGAGTAAAAGTGTCTGTTGAGGCCTTGTACAGGTATTATATGTGCGCTCACATCATGGCACGTCAATCGAACCACACATGCTTGTACAGTTTCAGCAAATATTGTGCAGTGTGAGTAATTGCTTGACCACAATTTATAAAAATCACATCCAATAAAAGGGAATAATAAATTACAATATACTAGAGTTAAATGAAATATTTAGTAATTTAATACTCACAAAGTTGTAATATTATTAGGAAAAGTGTTTGTTTTAGGACTGAATATTATAGAATATTACAGTTTAGATTTGTGCCGTGATGATAATCAGATGTTGTTGCTTCAATTTGCAAGAACCCTAGCTGATGATGCTTATGTGATCTTTCTCTTAATTTTCAGGCATAGATGTGGAACAAGTGTCTGTTGTCATCAATTTTGACCTGCCAGTAGATAAAGACGGGAACCCTGACAATGAGACATACCTGCACAGGATTGGGCGCACAGGACGCTTTGGTAAACGAGGTCTAGCGATTAACATGGTGGACAGCAAATTTAGCATGAACATCCTAAACAGAATAGAGGAGCACTTCAGTAAGTTCCTTTCCTTTGTTTTGTGCCTAACAGCTTTTTTGGAGGATTTTTGGAAGTGCAGTAGTTTGTTGCACTTATGTGTGAAATAAGAAATTTGATATTACAGATCGGAATATAGATGCCATTGTTTAAAGTGCGATTTTATTATGGATCCCTAGTTTTGTTAAAACTCATTATTGAGCTTTCATGGGCAGCTGGAGTTACAGTAGATCTTTGACAGTAATGAGCTCAGGATAGAAATGAACCCTGGGGAGCTGGCCAGTCCATCACTGAGCATGATAAATGTGTGCACACATGCATGCACTTGAACTGGCAGTGGGGCAGTTAACAGGTAGCTATTACGTTAACTGTATGCCGGTACTGTCGCAGCCCCCAAAGATACACAGGGAGCATTCTGGGAAGCAGAAGCCATCTAGCTTTGATTTCTTGACCCATTTGCATGTACAGTATGCATCTCTAAGCATGTGTCTTTCAAACCAAAAGCTGTTTTCTTCACTTGTGCTCCTCTGGTTATTATTTGGAGGCAGCTTTGCTTTCTTTTACTACTGCAGGAGTGAATATGAGGTACACAGTCTGCTACATTCATTGAATTGATCACATGTATTTACTGATAAAACAAACACTAAATGTTACCTTCCTACTATGCTCATCGAGTTCACGGTTTCGTTTTCAATAACCCTCAGGTTCTCTGAACCATTGGCTTCCTTTACTTAACAGAGCGCATTACTGTAAACCTTCTGGCCTTCATTACAGTGTACTGTGTATTCCGCAGAACAGATGATCTGTCCTCTTGTGTGAGGGATGTCCCATCAGTCTGGGCATTTAATCCAGGCTAACGACTCCTGCTTTCTTCTGACATATTCAGATTAGAGCTGCTCCTTGTGTTGTAAGCAGGTTTTCTTGTTATTTATTAGAGCACAGATGACATTATGAGCTGTTAAGTGGATTTTCCTTTCTCTCCTTGGCATTCTTCTACTTTGCCAGGTAGTGATTGTGAACCTTAGAACTACACAATTATGAACTTCACTTTGAGTATACGAAAATGCAGAATGAACAGAATGGGTAGGGTGGCCATTTTTTAAACCTGGTCAGTAAATGTGAGGCGTAACTTGAGAACCCTCCAGCAATTCTGATAACTGGAGTTTTTGCTTTCCTGTCCTAAGCCATCAGCCGGTCACCTTTCATTTATTATGTTAACATGAATTTTTACCTTGATGTGGAATTCTATGTATGTAAATGTTGTAGTTTGTTTTGTTTTTTTTTTTTTGTAAATGTCTGCAAAAACTGTGATCCCCTACTCAGTGAGAATAAACAACACGCGGACTGCCCACAGAATGCACTGCAGCCTGGTCCACATGCAGGGGAATGGCATGTCTTCCATTTTCTGAATGTGCACACCTTCATTACATTAAATTGTGCCGTAATGAGTATTCTGACAAAATGCAGTGAACGAAAAGTAAATCAAACCCAAAAAATCCATTTTGAGGATTTTGTGCAGCCTGCCCTGTCCATTATGGGGGCACACACACACATATTCACACAGGGCCAGTTTAGAGTTGCACTGAAAATATTGTGAAAAGTTGCTTTAATAACACAAATCATTTATGGAGGTGAGTCAAATGAAAGCCTTACATTTCACACAACTGTATCTTTTTTTTTATTTTTTTTTTACGTAATCTCGATGACATTTGACACAAGTCCCCCAGCACTTGCAAAATTCATGGATTCCTTTTGAAAATGTTTTGATTTTGTGTGTGCACAGCCCCTGCTGCACCTCTTCTTCTGACCTGAAAGCCTTTGTGTCTGTCACTTCTTTAAGTGGTCCAGAAATGTGAAGATCGTTGGGAGTGTGGTGGATGTGGAGGTGCAGGTCCTCTGCTTGTACAGGCAGTATGGGGCTGAGCGTTGTTATGTTGCAACAAGACACCTCTCCTCTAAAGTCCACGTCATTTGAATGTGACAGGCATGAAAACGTCGATGTTTCAATCCTGATGCCAGCTGCTCTACCTACTCACCTTGCCGTCACTTTGTGGGAGTGGAGCACCTTACTCTGTGCGTGTTACCCACTTGAGGGGAGTCATTTCTGAACTTCCTGCTCCACTCGTAACCTTTCTGGAATGAGAGACACACATCACGTTACTGAACCTTCATTTCAATCAGTTTCACTGCTCAGAATATCTTCAGTGGGGCTGCCGTACTGCTACTCTGACGCCATGTAGCTCGTCTACACTATACATCCTCCTAATGTCATTGCTAACGGTGCTGTCAACTCACATGACGATGGGACGGTGTTCTATTGCAATTGTAGGGTTTTCATTTGCCTCCCCTTCATATATTGCTGCAGATGATGATGTTAAATTAGGTTTCGGCTCATTACTGTCACGTGTACAGAATAGTGTGACTTTCTTACTTGCATGTGCAAATTAAAATGTGGAACATCCGATCCACGCCATGATTGGTGAATGGAACAGCCTTTCTGTAATTTCATGGTGGAGTTTGGGGCAGTCAGTGACATCTTGTTGAGTACAGTAGCTGAAGAAAAACAAAATCTGAAACTTTATCTTGTGAATTTCTAATTGTTATGCTTGTTGGTCACATGAGTTCTGATCTCAGAACTGTAGTCGCTTTTATACAGCAAATGACAACTTTCGCTTGCTGTGACTTTCTTTCTTTTTTTTTTTTTTCTTTTCCAGATAAAAAAATAGAAAAATTGGATACAGACGACATAGATGAAATTGAGAAGATTGCCAACTAACAACCTTTTGTAAACTGCTTTAAATAAAAGAATTATTTGTTGCTTAAAATGTTGTTTTCAGAACCACCCAAAAGAAGCAGCGGACATTCTGCAACAATTCGGGTCTGTCTCAGTTAAGTAGCAGCACTCGCTTGAGAGCAAAGAAAATAACAAAGCAGATGTCGCAGTGTGTATGAAGCGGTGCCCACCCTGGCATACCCTTCCTTCATGTGTGCACAGACTGAAGCAGGCTGTGCCCGTCATACCCGACTGTGCCTCCTTAGTACCTGCTTTGTTGCAAGACATCTAATGAATGGTCTCTAGCTATGAACACACAAAAATCACAGCCAAGCAATGAAATTACACTCCTTTATTATCTGGAGAAGCATAACAAGTTCTTTCTTGTTGCAGTTTTATGCAATCCTCCTTGGGGCTGCTGTTACATTTCTTTTTTTCTCATTTATCCTTCTTAGTGACATTTAATACAGAAGAGTCTTAATAACCAAGAGAACTCAAAAGTAAGATGGGACATACTGTATGGTTTTTGTTTTCCACTTTTAACTATTGTATTTAGCTATAATTGCTATAAATACACTTTTTCACCAAACTTGTTTTTGGATTTTATTGTTTTATGATATGGAATCTTAATGTATTTGTGAATTTTTGAAGTTGGTCCACGCCAGAAACTGTATGGTGTGAATGTACAAAATTCTGCTGCTGTTTTGAATTGAAATAAAAGAAATGATTGATTCTATAATTTGCTCACCCTTTGAGTCAGTATTTGGCAGAAATTAGTTTTTGCCTTTCTATTGTCCAGTTGTAAGCTTTCCACATGTGGGCACTGCCACCTTGCCTGTAGCTGACTTTGCTCAAAGTCCAGCATTGACTGAGCGCCTGGGGACCATTGAAGTGTATTTGTAGCTAAGGCCTCAGATCTCCTTCGGACTGCAGCTGGTTTTCTCCAGGATTTGAGTGTACTCTGCGGTGTCCATTTTGTTTGGTGGGTTTTATAATTCATCCAGACTCTGATTGAGACCACCATCCCCAAGATATAACGCTGCCACCATTGTGATTCTCCAATGATGTAAGCCAAATGTAGCGGGTTGGGTAAATAAAGTTATCTGCCGGTCCTATCCAAAAATGCAACGTTGCACTCGTTTCTGTAGCTCATATCGGGTTCAGATTTTGTTTTTTTTACCCAGGACCACAAACATCTCGCCCCCAATTCCTTTGTTTTCTGCACTTTTCCGTCAAGCCATTTTTTTTTTCAGTGCCCAACTGTTGTATGCACAGTTTCTTCCATCTCAGCCCAGTACCTTGTGATTATTTTCTCGAGATGTCATAGACTTGCTGTTCACCTTCCTGCTCCAGCTATGAAGGACCTTCTGCTCTACACACATTGTGTTTTACGGTTTCTATATAATGGACGTTTTCTGCATTTATACTCTTTCTGCAGTGGGTGTTTTTCAGTAATCCTCGGTTTTGAATGCTCTTTTGTCTTTCTGATGTTTTTATTGTGATGCTCATTAAAGACTGCCGTTATTTAACCTGAACTTGTGGTGAGATGTTTACAGCGCCACACAATTAATTTTGTGACTGACAATCGTGACATTTACGGTATTTAGACATATTTTGTAATTCTAAATTATTCAGAGGTATTTATACTCTGTTTAGTTCAAATGTTCATGTTAGACTTGCTGCCCCACTTTCATCCCATCCAGAGATGATTCCATGCAAGCAGCATTGTGGAACATGTGAGTACCTGGATTTTGATATCAGTGTGTGTTTTTGTGTTGAGCAAAGACAAAACTATAAATACATTAAGGTTCCTCATTGTAACACAGTAAAATGTCACTCTGGCCCTAGACAATTATACCACGTTTGTCTCTCCGTGCTGAGGTTATCACAAAATAGACCCTGCAGCTATTCTAATGGTGGCATTCTAATCTGTGGTCCTGAGCAGTGTTCACCTGTGGGACAAAAGACGTGCTATTGTTCTCCTCACATGCTGCTCTTCTGAAGTGTTTTTTGTTTTAATAATAGGTGGGCACTCCAACAGCAAAATACATGCATAACAAAGCGGGAGACCCTGGAGATGGCACTCCCCATCCAGGCAGCAGGCATTAGCTCTGAGCTGTAAACTGCCTTCATTCTGGGCTAGCCGCGCACTCGGAGCCATTGTGTTTGTTCCATCTTGGAAGCCAATTTGGGTCAGTTGCACATTAACTATGTGTTCAGTTACGTAGCAGGCGTCCTTTACCTCGTCTCCTGACAAACTGCACAAAATCCTGGCACATTGCTCTTCGCTCATCACTACTAATACGTGTCTTATCAATCATGATGTGTATTTAAAATGGCCGAGCACAACTTATTGGATCCTCAAGAAAAACCACATTTGGGTTATAATGGGCATCTTAAGAAGTTGCAGAAGGAGCCCACATTAATGACAAAATCAAGTTCACCTCACTTAGCTGCATGCGCACTTTGACCTCTTTGAATGACACTTCTCATTAGGAGCCAGGCCGGCTCTGCCATTAACGTGAACTAAGCAGTCACCCAGGGCGGCAAAATTTGGGGAGCAACAATCATTTAAACAAGGCTGAGTTATGAACACTCGGGACTCAATACAGTTGTCCGATTATAGGGGGTCCTTGGGTTACGACACAGTTCCGTTCCTACAACAGTGATGTAACCCGAATTTTGGTGTAAGTCGAAACACACTCTAGCCTAAGTCACTTACCTATCTTAACACATTTGTAAAATCATAATCTAAAACATAAAAACACAAAATCTAAGCCTCAGAAAAAGGAAAAGGACATAAATATACTGTACTGTACTGTAAAAAAAAAAAAAATGAGTGTAAAAAAATCCTTACCTTTATTCCTTCTCATGTCTCAATTTTTTTAAGTTTTTATGGGAGTAAGTGTTGTAAACTCAAAACTTTGTAACCCAAGGACCCCCTGTATATTGTTTTATATTATTTTCACATAACTACCAATGTTTGGTCTTAAAGATGACCTACACTTAAACGTTTTTGGCACTTTTCTCCAGGGGTTTTCCAAATCCCACTCAGCATCTGTACCTTTATTTTCTTCAGGCACTGGTTTATAGTTTTAGTTCTGTTTTCATGGGTGCCGACTTCTTATAAAAATAGATAATAATTCAACAATAATAACACTAATAATAATGCTCAAATTGGCATATCATAGAAGTAATGGACTCAGCAGAATGAAATTCAGCGTTCATAATGGGAAAAGGACTGCAGCTCCCAAGTGCGTTGCTAATGCAAAGTCTAATCATCTCCCAGGTGGGCTTGCATTAAGACTTGGTACCATTCTCTGTTGTTCACCATCATCTGTGAGATTCACTCTTTGCACGCTAAGAAAGTTTTCCATAATCCAACTCTGAGATCATGCATTGCTTGGATAGTTAGATGACATTATTTGCATTTGCAAGGATACAGTAAGTAGGAGTAATGGGTAAATATTTAAAGATAACCTTTATACTTCAGTTGCATTGAGTTTTGTGATTATATTAAGTTTGTCCATTTGTTTTTAAAGTAATTTAATTGAAATGTACAGTATATGTTACAGAGCTGCCCTGGTGGAATCATTACTAGACTTGTCACCATCACCATAAGGTACTTGTTTGGTTGGTGCTTTAAATGGAGACCTACACAATACAACAATAATGTAAGTAATAACTTCGTGAAGCATTTTTTTTTTCTTTAGAGATAAACATTAAATACAAAAAAATAAAATCTGCGAATACCGTCTGATGTTTTCTGAAATTCATATCTGTGATGGTTTCCCTGTTGCGTCCAGGCCTCCTCTTGAACCCAGATTGTTGATTTCATCACTGAGACAAGCCAGGCAAATGAGGACACATACATACAGCAGGGGTTAGGTGAAAAAAGTGTTACGTGCTTTCATTTAAAAATCAATACCAAAACCAAACAGTGTTCAAAATAGTGCAGTGCAATTCCTTGCAAATAAATAAATAATTAAGTAAAAACAATGTGTCCAATGGAGGTTAAAGGTTCTATAAATACAGGGTAGTCAAAATTATATTAACATTAATGGATTATTTTTATCTCGACCACACCTTTCCAGGTAGATGGATAGGTTATGGTGGACCACTGCCATGGCCTCCACACTCCCCTGATTTGACATCCTGTGATTTCTGGTTATGGGGTATGACGCATGTATAGCAGGTGTTATGGTGTATTAAAAGTTATTCTCTATATTTTCATTATACAGTATTTTGCTCAATCACAACAAGATGAATTTTGATGCAAGACACTTGAATAGGCATTATAAAATCAAAAGCATATCCTCTTCCCTTATACTGTACCTCACTTTTATAACAGTCGTTCACAACATAGTGCTAAATTGGTTTTACAGCCTGGGAAAGAAAGACATGCCGATACCTCAGGCAACATCAAAAAAGTTTTATTCTTTGGGAAAATGGAACAGTAAATTCATTCATCATATTGACAGCCAGTGGATCAGAATATCTAACAATCACATCTTGCAAAACCCCCCGGTAGAATTTTATAATAAATATTCCTCGTCTGAAGAGCAATATAGGTGGGAGGAAGAAGAAGGGACAAAGACGTCAAGAGAAGGGAACAGAGCAATGTCAGAAGAGGGTGCCAGCAACGTGCAGCCATTTCCATCTGATCATCAGAAAAGCATCTCATGAACAACGACGAGTGCTAGATCACAAGCCGCCTACGACATTCATCCTTGTCTCTTTACTTTCTTGTAAGCTTTTTCTAAAGACTATATATATCCAGACTTTACTATCAGTCCTATTTTCTATTATTCTTTATTCTACTGGTATTATTATTCCTGTAATAAATACTATGCTGCTCTTAATTTTCTATGCTTTGTCTTAATCTCTAGAGTGATTGAAGTAATAAGGTAGATTTCTTTGAGCACCTGGTCATTTGCCATTACCTCTGTGCTGTGAGATTTATTAAGGCTGAGGGTGAAAGCTCCACTCAGTAGTAGGAAACAGTACATAAAGTAAGGCATTCTTGGCTGATAAATGGCCTATAGCCAAGGATGCTGAACCTTTATATGTTTAAATGTATTCTTGTAGACCAAAAGTAATATTTAGGTCTGAGATATCTTTAAAACATCGTATGTTATTTGTGCCGGTAATAAGTAAGTCTCTTGAAGTGCTGAGAGAGTGACATGCTGTGTTATTCCTAAGGCACTTGTGTGGTTTAAAGTACCAGAGGTTAACCAGCTGTGTGTGAGTCATTCATGGGGCACTGTTGTGTTTAGGAACTTTGTGTATGTAAGTCTCATGAAGTGCTAGGAGAGTGATAAGTTGTGTTATTCCTAAGGCACTTGTGTGGTTTAAAGTGCTAGAGATTAACCAGCTGTATGTGTGTCATTCATAGGACACTGTTGAGTTTCTGTTTTGTATGCGTATAGCAATGTTTGTGTGTGTTATTCCTAAGGTGCAGCAGTAGATCAACCCGGTAACGAATCTGATGAGTACACTTACCCCTAGGTAAAGGGTAAGTAGAGGGAAATATCACGATAATATAGCAGGGAAGTTTGTGATATCAATGACCGGAAGGACAGAATATGGACTGTGGTATCATCTCTTCCCCGCGAAATGTGTGTCTGGGCTTTAAATGGTACTGTAGCTCATTGGTTTTTGTGTGTTGAAAACATGATGGCGAACAGGTCGAGACATTCCTGTAAATCATCTTGCACATATGAGGTATGTTTTGTAAATAAATTGTTTCTGCCATTCAAATGTTAACATAATTTTGACTCACCTTGTACATTCCATAAAAAATGAGCTTAAAATCCAAGAGACAATTCTTTAAAACTCACAAGCCTCAATGTGTCCATCTTAAATCTGGTGTCTCATCTACGTATACTTGCAGTAAGTGGGTATGCCCGCCGACAGGCTCAGGTCCCCATTGCTGGGCCCTTGGCAACCTAGGGACACACACCGAGCCACACACGTCTCCCATGACCTGTCCCTCACTGTCTGCAGGAGACTATGCATGGTGGGCTGCTCCTTCTCCCTGGCGATCGCCCTTTCTTCAGCCCCAGGCTCTGGCCCTATGGCTCTGCTCACGACCACCTGCCTCCGTTCTGCTTCAGCCAGGCTCTCTTACTCCTGTCTCTCTCCTCCTTTCAGATCCCTTTGTTAACCTTCCTTTTATTCTTCTTCTCTTCTCTCCATCGTGCCCCATGCTGGTTCCTTTTATCCTTTTTATCTTGGCTGCTCCTTTCAAGGCAACCTGATGGACCCTCGCACTCTCTCATGTATGCACAAACAGCCAGACACCCCAACCATCCCCAGAGCAAAGTGTTCATGTACACCCGCACCCGACTGGAGCCTGCACTTCACGGGTCGGAGATTATTTAAAACCTGCTCTACACCACGCAACACTTTTTACAATATCTTGCAAACAGACATGGCTATAAATAATCAAATGTCCCCTCGACATTCTCAACTTGTCAGTGAACTGTTTGTACCCTCCATATTTTGCTCTCCTCATGCCCAGTTCCTCTCTCGTGTCTCCAGGTTTCCACATATCGCTCTGGCATTGATGATTCCACTTGTTGCAAAGGGTCCAGCGGTGCACCATTTACAGCTCCTGATTAGGAGGTGGTCCCTCTATTTATGTGCCATCAAGAACAGGCCTGCAGAGGCAGATCAAGATCACCATTACCAGTAAAATTGAAAGCGTCTTATCTGCTTTCAGCCAGTCTCCACTACTGGGCACCACTGCGCCAATAAGAAGTGATTTTTAAACTTAGGACTTTTTTTGAGAGGTCAGGTCTTGGGGCCTTGTGTTGAAGAACTTTGTGTGTCTGATAGGCCTGAATTGTAACAACCTGCTGGACTGGGGCCTCTGAGATTTAGGGAGTTGAATGTAGTAAGACTGAGGAGAAGTGAAATTAAGAAGAGACAGGACCAATTGGTGGTAGTAGTAATACTATTGTCGCGCATGGAGTGTACGATGGCATTCTTATTTGCGTGTCCAACCAACACTCTGCACGTCACCATTTTCTAGCACCATGACAAACAAGAATTAAAACACATATCTGTCTTTATTTTATTTAATGAAAACACAAATTAGCTTGTGTGATGTTCTCCTTACCTTGTACAGTAAAATCAGGGTGTAAGTGTAATGGCGTGCTTATCAACCTCCTTGGTGTTAACCCCAAGCATCTCTTAATCGCAGAATTCTATGTAAGTACGATTATTCTCAAGTCCTACTCGGGTTAATCTGTTTTGATGAGGTATGGCATGTTAAGAGTATTCTGCTGCCATCTTGTGAATGAAATAACATCATACTGCAAAAAAAAAAACCTCATGACTTTTTCTGTGTTCAGCTGCTCATCAATATTCATGAATGGGGCGGAGCCTTCAAAAAAAAAAAAAACCACAATAGCCTGTTTTGGAACAAACTGAAACAGGACCATTCATTGAATCAAGACATAGTGATGACAAGGTGAATTGGTCATCAGACGTCGACACGGACAGTGAAACTGATGCTTATGGCACTCAGGGACGTGCAGTCAGAGAAGGAAGGTGAGGGTCATCATGAAAAGTAAAAAAACTAACAATGATAACAAAGTGTCCAATGGTCTGTGCTATAAATTTGTTTTCTGTATGATTCCAATAACTTTGATAATTTTTATAGTCAAAAATTGATGAATTTGAGCATTTCCTGTTCAAATACAGAGGAGAAATGTGTGGTGTGGCAGCGACGAGCCTCACCTCACCTCGGACTTTGCTGTCCCTCACACACGAGGTTGACGCGTGCAATTGCCGCATGCCCGTTGCTGTCTCTCTGTATGTCGCCAATATAATATTTGCAGACATGTTTATTAGACTTTCCACAGTCTGGCTAATATCTTTAATGAATGCATGTAACATATCTAGTCTTGCTGATTGGACATGAAACCGCAGTGTAAAGGCACAAGGTGAGGCAGACAGTAATGTGCTGCACCAAAGGGGGCCCATGTGAACTCAACAGGTGGTTGTTGCTGCTGTTCTTCTACGCCAGGGGTGCCCAACTCCAGTCCTGGAGGGCTGCAGTGACTGCAGGTTTTTAATTGACTTGGTTTTTAAGATTTGTTTCCCTGAATTTTTTTCATCATTCCTCTGAATTGCTTCATTTCTTTCCTTAAATGGCACCCAAACAGAAATGACATGTAAAGTGAATGAGCCAACAGAAGACTAACTAAGTCAGGGCCTCAAATTCCAACCAATTTCACTCCAATGAGGTGCTTAATGAGGAGCGGAGTCTTGTTGTTAATTAAATCTTTAATTCCATGGCTTGTTGCTGCTCTCATTTGCGCAATAGCAGACATTTCTAAAATTGTGGATTTTCTCTTTTCTAAGAGCAGATCAGCATTCCTGAGATCTTCACCTTTCTTTATTTTCAGATATTGTATAATGGTCACAGTTTGCTGGCCCTGTTTTGGCACATTTTGTATCTCATTATTGTTTGGCTGCTAATTAAGGAAAAAGAAACAGTCTTCAAGAGCAAGTCAAATGAAATTAATTCAAAAGAAGTTAATTAGCAGCAAAAACAGGTTACTCATTAAGAAAAGGGTTAGAATGAAAACCTGCGCTGGTGGCACGGTGGTGCAGTTAGTAGTGCTGCTGCCTCGCAGTTAGGAGACCCGGATTTGCTTCACGGGTCCTCCCTCGTGGAGTTTGCATCTTCTCCCCGTGTCTGCGTGGGTTTCCTCCCACAGTCCAAAGACGACATGCAGGTTAGGTGCATTGCCGATCCTAAATTGTCCTTGGTGTGTGGGTGGGTGGCTAAGTGTGTGTGCCCTGTGGTGGGATGGCATCCTGCCCAGGGTTTGTTTCCTGCCTTGTGCCCCTGTGTTGGCTGGGATTGGCTCCAGCAGACTCCCGTGACCCTGTAGTTAGGGTATAGTGGGTTGGATAATGACTGACTGACTGAAAACCTGCAGCCACTGCGGCCCTCCAGGACCGGCATTGGGCACCCCTGTTCTATGCAGAAGCGCAAATAAGTTAGCGATATCAGAAAGTCAAGTGCACTGCAGTGGTCTATTTATTTTTATTTTTTAATTCAAAGTGTCTGCCAAAATGGAAGCTTAAGATTTTTAAAACTAAAGGAAAATAAGGAGGACTTTTACAAGAAAGTGATTTTCATGGAGAAGGATAAGCCCATGGACTTCATTTACAAGTAAAGGTAAGACCATAAACGGTTTTCAATTTTATATTAAAAAAAATCCAATCTTTAAAAAACAAATTTTGCCTTTAAATAAAATATTCTTGTGTTTTTCTTGTTATCCTTTTGTTGAACAGTCTGTATTAAACTTGATTAAAGCATCAGAAACAACTAAATATTTCAATTAAGGTTGCAATTAAAATCTGTTTTTATTTTGTACACCACTCAATACTTTCATTTGTATTAAATGAGTATGAATTGTGAAATTGCAACAGTAAATTTAGAACACATGGAGGGTGCAGAGCCAATGCGTTCACTCCGCTCTCTGCCAGCGATATAAATGTAACATTCTTTTTTAGCCAAATACGTACCTTACCTATGAGTGTGTAAAGAATGGTGATGAGATATGAAACATAACCAGTAGTCAATGTGCATGCTGCCTAATGAATAGTGAATAAGCTACTCTTTTGGGTTCATATACAGTGGAACCTCAGGTCACAACCGTAATTCGTTCTAAAACTCTGGTCGCACCCCGATTTGGTCGTGACCCAAAGTAAATATTTTTTTAAAATATTTTTAAGCATAAAAATAGTTAATTATATCATAGAATGCACCATGTAATAGTAAACTAAATGTAAAAACATTGAATAACACTGATAAAACCTTGAACAGAGAAAACGAACATTGCAAGAATTCACGCTACAGCCTTACAAGCCGCTTGCTATAAACACTTTTTTTAATGAGATTTAAGCACAAAGATAAAAATGATCATTTGAAAAATCCGTAATTTATACAAAAACTAACCATAAGCAACCAAGAAAACTAACCTTGCAGGAGTTGAGTTCTGGCGTGAAGGAAGTGAGGAGGAACTGGTGGAGAGGAGATTACAGCTTTGAGATAAAGTCCCTCTGTGCGAGGCACGTGTGACCGAGAACAATGTACTGTACAGGGAGAGACTGAACACGTGCGGAAATCATCGGCGTGTACGAACCGGAAGGAAAACTGGCTTGTTCGTCACCCAAGTGTGTGGTCGTGAACAGATGCAAAAGTTTGGCGGTGTCTTTGGTCGTAACCCGATTTGTACGTGTTCAGAGACGTTTGTGACCTGAGGTTCCACTGTATTTGTAAATCTGACTCTGAAGGAGTCCGTGCCTCACCAGCCATGAACCTCACCGCACATCACTGATGGCCCTGTATGACCGAACTGCTGTAATTTGTCTGGCAAATTCGGCCGCGTAAAGCTTCATTGTGGTGCAACAGCATGTGCATGATGAAAAGGCAAAATGAAAGCCATCAAGTAAAAGGACAAGAAAGGTGTTAGCCCCCCCTAAAGCTCTGTTCACAATGCAGTAACTGTCAATATTTGTGTCAGGGAAAATGCAGAAGTCGCTAAGCCTTGCGCTGTGATTGCCTACAATAACACAAGGACTGCGTCTGTCGTGTCCATCAGGCGCTGACATTCTACCTTCTCACACTTAAACAACAGAAAATAAATAATAAAAGTGCACAAAGGCCACGCTTGTATTGCCCTGATGAGATGCTGGGCTGTGCAGTAGTGACAGTTTCAAAAAACATGTCACACAAAGGAACTACGAGGGGTGTTCGAATATAAACAGTAGGAATTTATGAGCTATGCTTTATTTATTGAATACAGTCCAACGACTTGGCACTATTTTTCTATGTGGTCTCCTGCTACTGCAATCCACTTGTTCCAGTGCTCAGGAAACTTCTTAATCCCCGAAGAGTAGAAGTCTTTTGACTGCGTGTTGACCCGTTCTTGTTCCGCGCCAATAACCTCCTCATTCACCTAAAAATTCCTTAAGTGGACTGAAGACATGATAGTCAGTCCCTCTCTGAATGACTTGCGCCCGTCATGCACACTTGACTCTTTCCCAAACTGTTTAAGTTTCAGTTAAATCTGAGATGGAATGACTCCGTCATTTGTCAGAAATTGAATAATAAAGCGCCACACACCACTACTGTGTACCTCCTGCTCCGACATGTTGATTACAACTGACAGGAAGGGGGGAAAGAGCAGCGAGCACAGCTAACGACAAGTTCATATCCACGTGTGTTTGTCCAATGAGTCAGGTCTACCTTGCATTATTTATAAGAACAGAGCATGAAAATTCTTGTTTATAATTGAGCACCCCTCGTAAATCTGCATCAGCACAGCAGTGCACACTCGACGTGCCTTTCCTGCTGTATTTATGCAGATATTTTGGAATTTTACATAAAAACGTTTTTCCTTGTTGAAGAACATTCAGCTTTTTTGGTTCAGTTCTCCAGGGTGAACATAGCAGCAAGGGAGCTACAGACTACAATTAACATGTCAGTTTGTATTGAATTCTCGTAATAGATAGTTACTTTTTTTCTTTTTGTATTTCTATTTGCTACTTTCTCAGGTTCATTGTCAATCTGCCAGCTCACAGTCCATCTGAAGTCCACACGTGGTCTGGTCAGGCTGCCGCACTCATAACTGCGTCCTGGCTGTTTCAGGAGCACAAGTTGACCTTCTGACTGATTACACGTCAAGCCTTGTTCGCTTTTTTAATTGTAGTGGGCTGTGTAATATTTTTGCACTGGTTGTGCTACCCACCTAAAACAGGTTGAAATTGAAGTCATCAACAAAGAGCTCACTGTTAACGTCTGCACTGCACCATCCAATGCATATGTTTCAGTTATATGCCGTTTGGTATGGGATTTAAGTAGTGATTATGTCTGTGATGCACCATCTGTTGGAATAACAGAGGCCTAACATCTGGACGGACACACATTTATCCTTTTAAAGGTGAATTAATAGCAAAGTTCAGAAATTAATGTTTTAGGGCTTAGAGGTTTAGGGAAACTGGGCTTATTCTCCAAGCCGTAGATTGGGATCGCTAAATTTGAAGAGTTTTATGAACACAAACACCAACCTAATATGTTTAAGCAAATTTCACACAATATCAAGGAACGATCTCTTCACACAGACAATCACAAAAACAAATATTCTTGTATTTGTTATCCGACATAATTAAGTCGTGGTAGTGTCTCTCTGCCCACCTCCTTCACAATATCGAGACACCTCTACAGTTACAGCCCTGTAAGCTCTCGGAGTCCTTGGCCTGAATTTCTGTCCATCTTTTGTATCTGCACACAGTGGCATAGCTAGGGGCGAGCGGAAGGTGGCACATTTTTGGGGGCAGCATTATTGACCAAAAGGCTCAGTGCAATTCGTGTGTAAGTAGCAGGATTCGGAAAAATATCACTCATGAATGAAATGAGTAAAATTCTCTGATTTTTAGCCACAAACGCTTTAAAAATATTTTTCAGGCTGTTCTTCTGTGGCGGCATCAGACACAGCAATTGAAATTTATGATGCAATAACAAAAATAAATATTAGCATTGCACCGATAAGAAGTTCTAGGAAGATAAACAACTAATTTACAATTTATAATTTCGTCCAAATGCGTTCTTCCTCTGAGCAGAAAACATCCCCACCTATCACTTGTACTCTACACTTGTTCTGGCTTTCGCAGCGTAATTATATTAAACTAATAATTTGAACACGGCTTATCAGTGCATCGATACCATATTCTTGTCTAGTTGATGCTTATAAATAATTATATGTGAAAAATTATTGCTGTTTCTCTATACATGAATAAATCTATTACAAAGTTATCTGAATTTTTCTCTATACGTCATTTTAATTCAAATTGAAGCACCACTCGCCCCGAGCGGCACAAGCTCAATCCACGCGACTCTCTGCACTCTTCTATGCTTTACTTTTAGATACTCACTTTTGCATATAGGAAGGGGGACCCAAAGATTCTCGAGATCGGGCAATAGCACGAGAGTAGGGTGTTGTTCTCCGCTGGATATCGTATGCCTACAGTCGTGATAGTCAGCCCGCCGAGTAGCATCATGCTGAGTCAATTGAATGCGTATTTCTGGCGTCTCTTCTACAAACCGGATTCCAAAAAAGTTGGGACACTAAACAAATTGTGAATAAAAACTGAATGCAATGATGTGAAGATGGCAAATGTCAATATTTTATTTGTAATAGAACGTAGATGACAGATCAAACGTTTAATCCGAGTAAATTTATCATTTTAAAAGAAAAATATGTTGATTCAAAATTTCACGGTGTCAACAAATCCCAAAAAAGTTGGGACAAGTAGCAATAAGAGGCTGGAAAAAGTAAATTTGAGCATAACGAAGAGCTGGAAGACCAATAAACACTAATTAGGTCAATTGGCAACATGATTGGGTATAAAAAGAGCTTCTCAGAGTGGCAGTGTCTCTCAGAAGCCAAGATGGGTAGAGGATCACCAATTCCCACAATGTTGCGCAGAAAGATAGTGGAGCAATATCAGAAAGGTGTTACCCAGCGAAAAATTGCAAAGACTTTGCATCTATCATCATCAACTGTGCATAACATCATCCGAAGATTCAGAGAATCTGGAACAATCTCTGTGCGTAAGGGTCAAGGCCGTAAAACCATACTGGATGCCCGTGATCTTCGGGCCCTTAAACGACACTGCACCACAAACAGGAATGCTACTGTAAAGGAAATCACAGAATGGGCTCAGGAATACTTCCAGAAACCATTGTCAGTGAACACAATCCACCGTGCCATCCGCCGTTGCCAGCTGAAACTCTACAGTGCAAAGAAGAAGCCATTTCTAAGCAAGATCCACAAGCTCAGGCGTTGTCACTGGGCCAGGGATCATTTAAAATGGAGTGTGGCAAAATGGAAGACTGTTCTGTGGTCAGACGAGTCACGATTCAAGTTCTTTTGGAAATCTGGGACGCCATGTCATCCGGACCAAAGAGGACAAGGACAACCCAAGTTGTTATCAACGCTCAGTTCAAAAGCCTGCATCTCTGATGGTATGGGGTTGCATGAGTGCGTGTGGCATGGGCAGCTTGCATGTCTGGAAAGGCACCATCAATGCAGAAAAATATATTCAGGTTCTAGAACAACATATGCTCCCATCCAGACGTCATCTCTTTCAGGGAAGACCCTGCATTTTTCAACAAGATAATGCCAGACCACATTCTGCATCAATCACAACATCATGGCTGCGTAGGAGAAGGATCCGGGTACTGAAATGGCCAGTCTGCAGTCCAGATCTTTCACCTATAGAGAACATTTGGCGCATCATAAAGAGGAAGGTGCGACAAAGAAGGCCCAAGACGATTGAACAGTTAGAGGCCTGTATTAGACAAGAATGGGAGAGCATTCCTATTTCTAAACTTGAGAAACTGGTCTCCTCGGTCCCCAGACGTCTGTTGAGTGTTGTAAGAAGGAGGGGAGATGCCACACAGTGGTGAAAATGGCCTTGTCCCAACTTTTTTGGGATTTGTTGACACCATGAAATTCTGAATCAACATATTTTTCCTTTAAAATGATACATTTTCTCAGTTTAAACTTTTGTTCCGTAATTTATGTTCTATTCTGAATAAAATATTAGAAGTTGGCACCTCCACATCATTGCATTCAGTTTTTATTCACGATTTGTATAGTGTCCCAACTTTTTTGGAATCCGGTTTGTACAATCGTGGAGGTGAATTCAGCAATTTTTTTTTGTCTACAAGCCACCAAGGCAGATTTTCAAGAGACAATGATGACTGTGTTTTCCAACATTGACGAACTTGTTCATAATAAGTTTGCTACCCATGAACATACTGTTAATCAGCAACATTACACTGAACTGTAGAGCTCTATGGGAAAGCACCAGGAAAAAAAATGTTCAGAAAAATGGCGCGGCCAAAACTGCATTTTGCACCCTGATAAAGCACCTGCACACTCCGCGTTGTCAGTCAAAGAGTTTCTGACCAAAATCAATGTGGTTGTTGCTTCGCACAGCCCATACTTGCCAGATCTCACTTTTTGTTCCTGAAATTAAAATGGAGACTAAAGGATAGATTTGCTACCGTGAAAAAAAATCCAGAAAAAAAAAAAAACGTTGGAGGTAACAGAAGATGAGAACAGGAATGGGAGAAGCGCTGAGACGAGTGTATTGCATCTGAGGTTGAAGGTGACTAATGAGGAATTGCTGTAGGTGTTGTAATAAGGGGTTTCGAGGAAGGCCTAGGAGGAAGTTTATGGATGTGGTGGGTGTGACAGAGCAAGATGCAGAGGACATGAAGATATGAAAACAGATGAAGAAGAAGAACTTCACCCGAGTACTCAGGACAGAGCAGTGATAAATCGAGTCCATGTATGACGGGTCTTAACTGTGATGTTCAGAATTAGATAGTAAATAAGATCTTACACAATATAATAATGCTCAAACTTTCCTAATAAGAAAAAGTGAAATATTCGTGGAAGCTTTGTGACAGGACACATAGTGTAGTAGCCAAAGGAGACTTGGGCACCCAGGACACCAGGCCACATAGACCTTTTCAGCTCCCCTGCTTTGGGTTTGGGCTTACGGTTTTCTTCAGCTTCTGGAGACTGGAAGCTGAAAATAAATAAAAATGTCTGCCCTCATACTCTTGCTTTGTCAAAGTCTTCGCAATTTGAGTGCCCAAAATCAAACATTTAAATATCCTTTGATCACAGTATAACCGTCAATAGTCTGATTCGTTCATATTTTCCTCCAAATGTTCTTGCTGTCGTTATTCCTTCATCTGGTCTTTTTGTTGACAAAACGGTAATGGAGGCTTAAAGCTCATCAAGTTACCACACTGTGCACTTATGTTGGACCCCTTATTAATAATTATTCCATCCTTTCCTAGTTCAGTTGGCGTCTTTTACCACTCTTATTTTGACTTCACCTGTTTGTTGTCTGGCACAAATCTTGTAATCGATATTTAACCCACTTCCTATTGTCCAAATGACTTGAAATTTTGCACACTTACTCACTTCCCATGACAATACATGAATCAATAATCAGTTTCACCATTTGATCAATGAATCCATGTTAATTAAGAAATTAAATTTTCATATGAAGTATAGTTCAAGATTTCACCAATAGATGGCGGTAGTAACGGGTAGAAATATTAAAGGAAGTGTTAAAATATCCATCCATCCATTTTCCAACCTGCTGAATCCAAACACAGGGTCACGGGGGTCTGCTGGAGCCAATCCCAGCCAACAATGGGCACAAGGCAGGAACCAATCCCAGGCAGGGTGCCAACCCACCACAGGACACCCACACACACACACACACCAAGCACACACTAGGTCCAATTTAGAATCACCAATCCACCTAACCTGCATGTCTTTGGACTGTGGGAGGAAACCGGAGGAAACCCACACAGACATGGGGAGAACATGCAAACCCGGGTCTCCTAACTGTGAGGCAGCAGCGCTACCACTGCAACACCGTGCTGCCCCATGTTAAAATATTGATTACAAAATTATACTAAAACAAACCCAAGACTGAAAAGTTGAAAATAATCTCTCTATTATAAAAAAAATCTTGGGGAGGCAGACTAGGGAGGAGAGACGTGATCTTCTCAGAAGACAATTTGAAGTCCTGCGAGAGACACTTTAACTTGCTCCCAGCTCTTAAAACAACGACAAACGACAAGCAAAACACGCAGCAGATGATCCGACCGCTTCTCCTTAGCGTGCGGTCAGCCACCCTAACCCCCCTCTTCACAACGCGAGCGGCAGAGACACAAAGTGGCAAAAAGGACAGCGGCTGTACAGGTTTGAAAATGATCAATGGGCAGCTCGACAGCAGCAGCAACAACAACAGAAAGACAGCAGATGATCTGACGGCATCTCCTTAACGTGCGTTCAGCCGCCCCCCCTTCACAACGCGAGCAGCGTTATACATCCTGCGAGAAAGAGATGTAACCACGCCCGGGGCCGGAAATAAAGGACAAGTATTGTTTTTACAAATTTTTTTAAGGTAAAAGTGAAAATAATGCATATGTAACAATTCCCATGAAAATAACTCTTTAAATTGTATATTCGGTAAACCAAACATGGGGGTAGGCGAGCAGGGGGCGGAGCCCTCTAGTATATATACAACCCCAATTCCAATGAAGTTGGGACGTTGTGTAAAACATAATAAATAACAGAATTCAATGATTTGCAAATCCTTTTCAACCTATACTCAGTTGAATACACTACGAAGACAAGATATCTAATGTTCAAACTGATAAACTTTATTGTTGTTTAGCAAATCTTCACTCATTTTGAACTTGATGCCGTTCCAAAAAAGCTGGGACAGGGGCAGAAAGACTGGGAAAGTTGAGGAATGTTCAAAAAACACCTCTTTTGAACATTCCACAGGTGAACAGGTTAATTGGAAACAGGTGTTTGTCATGATTGGGTACAAAAGGAGCATCCCCAAAAGGCTCAGTCGTTCACAAGCAAGGATGGGGCGAGGTTCACCACTTTGTGAAGAACTGCGTGGGCAAATAGTCCAGCAGTTTAAGAACAACGTTCCTCAACATACAATTGCAAGGAATCTAGGGATTCCATCATCTACTGTCCATAATATCATCAAAAGATTCAGAGAATCTGGAGAAATCTCTGCACGTAAGTGGCAAGGCCGAATACCAACACTGGATGCCCGTGACCTTCGATCCCTCAGGTGGCACTGCATTAAAAACCAACATCATTCTGTTGGCTCAGGAATACTTCAGAAAACCATTGTCAGTTAACACAGTTCGTCGCTACATCTACAAGTGCAAGTTAAAACTCTACCATGCAAAGCGAAAGCCATACTGTATATCAACTACACCCAGAAACACCGCCGGCTTCTCTGAGCCCGAGCTCATCTGAGATGGACTGACACACAGTGGAAAAGTGTGCTGTGATCTGACGAGTCCACATTTCAAATTGTTTTTGGAAATCATGGACATCGTGTCCTCCAGGCCAAAGAGGAAAAGGACCATCCGGATTGTTATCAGTGCAAAGTTCAAAAGCCAGCATCTGTGATGGTATGGGGGTGCGTTAGTGCCCATGGCATGGGTAACTTGCACATCTGTGAAGGCACCATTAATGCTGAAAGGTACATACAGGTTTTGGAGCAACATATGCTGCCATCCAAGCGACGTCTTTTTCAGGGACGTCCCTGCTTATTTCAGCAGGACAATGCAAAGCCACATTCTGCATGTGTTACAACAGTGTGGCTTCATAGTAAAAGAGTGCAGTGCACACCTGTCTCCCATTGAAAATGTGTGGCGCATTACGAAGCGCAAAATACGACAACGGAGACCCTGGACTGTTGAGCAACTGAAGCTGTACATCAAGCAAGAATGGGAAAGAATTCCACCTACACAGCTTCAACAATTAGTGTCCTCAGTTCCCAAACGCTTATTGAGTGTTGTTAAAAGGAAAAGTGATATAACACCATGGTAAGCATGCCCCTGTCCCAGCTTTTTTGGAACGTGTTGCAGGCATCAAATTCAAAATGAGTGGAGATTTGCAAAACAACAATAAAGTTTATCAGTTTGAACATTAGATATCTTGTCTTCGTAGTGTATTCAGTTGAATATAGGTTGAAAAGGATCATTGTATTCTGTTCTTATTTACGTTGTACACAACATCTCAACTTCATTGGAATTGGGGTTGTATGTATATATATATATATATATATATATATATATATATATATATATATACACACATACTTTTTAAAAACCATGCTTATATTAAATTAAAAAGTCTACTAAAAAGTAAAAAATAAGTTTCTCATACATCACTCGTAAAATAAAAGCATGGCTTTTAAAAAGTATTTTTTTACTTATATATTATTTATACCTCTGTTGGGGGTTTTTGAGACCTGTAGATTATGAATCTATTGTTAGCTTTTATAACGAAGTCTAAATTTTGCTTTTAATGTTTTTATTTTTACCATTTTCACAGTCATATTGTGTAAGTATGTCCTGCTCTGGTTGTCTCTGGGGGGTGTGTCTTCCGGGGTCATGATCCTTGTCCAGTTACTCATTGGGGTTAAAGGCCACTCAGAAAGGTCATTTCCTTATGGAAGGATTTTTCAAGAACTTTTGAACACTCCGGTTCTTTGATATTTGTCCGCATTTTTGGCTTTGGTGGCGGTGTGGTTAACTACTCGGTCATTGTTCCTTTTTCTGGTTTTGACGATGTCTCCTCTCCTGCTCACTGTTTCAAATCTTTTTGCTAGTCTTGTTCTCCTGTGTGATGTCACTGCTTGTCGTGTGACTTCATTCTCCACGGGGTGAAGCACCAGGTAGGCCTCTTGAGGACACTGAAATCGCAATCTGAACTTATGTTAGGTGAGTAGGAACACAGGAATGGCCTCCTGTTTTTCTGGCAGTGTGGCCTTTTCCTTTCTTTTTCATGGAAGATTATTTTCACCAAACTTAAATGCAATTCAACGTGTTAAATATGTTGAAATGCAATACATAGATATTTTTTACAGCTTTATCATGTCATAATTAAAAATAGTAGCCACTAAATGACAACATGCCAATTTTTCTGTCACTACAACATAAAAGAGACGTGCATTTTAATTCATGTCCACACATCGCATTAGATGTATTGCATTTCACTTAGCGGCTGCTCCACGGGCATTGCATTTCGATTGGAGCCCACGCTTTAATTGTGTCAAAACTAAAAGTAATCAAATGACCAATCAGCATCAAAAGACGGGCCAGGGGGCGTGAACAGCTGGGCGCTCCACTTCTAAATGTTTCTGTATTCTGACAGCGAGGGTAAGTTTAGTCAGTATGGACTGTGGAGTGCGGCAAAATGTGTGTTTGAGGACTCGATAAAAAAGTTTACTCATAAATGTTAAGTTAAGCAGTGTGTTAAATATTTGAGGTGTGGGTTATTAGCGATTTTAACTAAATAACGAAAACAGAGAAACATTAGTTTGCGTTACCGAGCTTAACTTCATTGTTGCTTTTTCTTCATACTCTCTGTGTCGAGCAGATAGAAGTCTATCCTTTCTATCGAGAGGTCAGAAAATTAAATCATCATTTAGATCGCCAGCTTCCACCCGTTCAATAAGATGGCGGATCCCGTAGTTTTCGCCATTTCAGTTAACCACCCCATAGTCCAGAGTGACTAAACTTAAGCCCGCTGCCAGAATACAGAATCGTTCAGAAGGCGAGTGCCTCTTTTTCCAACTGTTGATGCCCCTTGCCCCACCTGTTGGTGCCGATGTCATTTTGACATTTTGATTAAAGCGTGGATTCAAATCGAAACGCAATACACATGCAGTTGCTGCTAAGCGAAATGCAATACGTTTGCGTTGCTTTTAGTTATGATATCCGACTACGGACATGAATTAAAACGCAACGTGCTTTTTTATTGCAGTTTAAACTTACATGGAAACTGCGTGCCATAGTGAGGAGCAATTGATTGTTTTGTTGATACGTTTCTAATTGAGACCCAATAAAATCGCACCAAAAGTAAATGGCCGCCCGCCCTCTTTGTATATACGCATTGAATTCCGAAGTAGTTAAAAAGTTGGATTGCGTTTAATTTTGCATTCATAAATGATGTCCCATAATTTTCAGAGAAAACACGTCTTGATAACACCTTGTCTTCCATGTTGTGAAATTAACATTTTATATTACCAGTTTTTGCAAGAAATGACATTACGGCAGGTGTTACAAATACCCGATTTTTAATCAGCCCATTTGAGAAGTTTACACATTTTCCGTCCTACACAACATAAACTAGAAAGGAAACAAAAGAAATCAGCGGACATACTTGAGGTGCTAACTGACTAACCACCTGACGAACACATTCAGACTTCCAACCAGAGCCAAGCGTGAAGGGTAACAGCAAACTGCATCGAGATTCATTCATTAATCTAGAATATACTGTAAATATACAAAAACAACTGGTGAGCAAATTACTAAACGTGGACACAACAAAGGCCAAATGACCAACACTGATTCAAAAGACACTCAGCAATTAAAAAGTGATCCTCATTAATAAATGATGATTAATAAATAAAGTAAGGCTTTCATATGAAATGTTTCCCTCTTAAAGGTTTCTATATGAAAAAACAAATTAGTCATAGAACTTGGCACTCCCCTTTTCGAACTGATCTTGAAGGCTGCAGGCTCCAAAATTCAGAGGCTGTAAAGATTAAACGGGCCCACCCAAAGTTATTCGGGCCTTCCAGGGATGATAGGGTGACTGGGAACGTTGAACTGGCGGTCACATTCCAAGGCATCGCAGGCACCGAACCGTAGATAAAAGCCACCAGAGTCCAACCTCCTCACCAAGGGTTGTTTGCATCCAGTGTTGCTGGGTTAAGCTTTGGCAATCAGCAACCCTAAAATTAAGTGTACTCAGTAAATTGACGGATGAGTTAAATACAAAAGCAATAACCGCAAAAAATATAGGACTGTGATTTTAATTTGAAATATAAATGGAATCTCTCAAAATCTAAAAAAGCAGCAAGAATTATCGAAATAAGTACACCGGAGTAAGAACCAATGTGCTTTGTGAACAAAGGGTGGACTTCTAATGGCTGATATCGGTCATTTCTCCTGATGGGGTCTGAATATTTAGGTGCTTACGAAGTGTCAAAAAGCCAACTGCAAAACAAAGCCATGGCCTACTCCAAATGTTCTTGAATACACAATACAGATTTTGTTTGGATTCCACACTCGGTGAGGGTTTTGGACATATCAGAGAAGCTTCTTCTCGGCACATCCATGGTTTCGATTAAGACGTTTTTGTAGACGGCCCCAAACCGGGCCTCGGCCGTGTCCAGGACTCTGCTGAGTGTGTCTGTGGCACTAAACGTGTGCTGAAATCTTTCACCAGTAGGAGATCTCACAGCAAGTATGACACATTTGCCATCTTCCAAGTAATCCGGAGGACGGCGTTCAGTGCCTTGTAGTGACCCAAATGTTTTGCTCACCCTTCCCGTTTCATAGTTGAGCCGATTTCCACTCATCTCAGGCTCTCCCACCACCACTGTTTCACTTCTGAGATGCTGGTCATCTGCTGTAGATCGCAACATTTGAAGGTCAATAGGACTGCACCTTTGTGTTCTCCCCGACACCTTGGTTGATGCCTCCATGCCCTGAGCTGCCACGCATCCTCCGCCCTGCTGAATGGAGGGCAGGACTCGATATCTGTTTAAGGATGAGGAGGGCCTCACCGGGAACTGTTGGAGGAACTCCTGAATATCATCGGCTGTGGCCAGACTGGGCTGTGGGGATGCACAGAAGGTTCTCCCTGTCTGATCCAGTGAAGAGGTCGAGGGCCTGGAAGCAATCGAGTCGCCTTGGCAGGACACGGCTTGCACGGCCGCCGAGTAGCTCGATGGCAGCCTGTTGCGACCCTTGGCAGATTTCGGCCTTGTAACGTGCATGATCTGCAGTTTCCTGCTTCAGCAGGTGATGGGAGAATATTTGATCAAATGGCCATGCCTTCAGGAAATATCTTCACAGATTGCTTCTCCAGGAGCCATCTTGGTTTTCACAGCTATGGGGAAACAAAGATTTAACAACAAGAATTAAGAACTGAAAGCAAAAAAAAAAACTGAAGATGTTTTTACAAAGTAGATATAATTACAGCAGAAACCTTTAAGAAGACTCTAGATGAGGTATTGGGACAGCTTAGCTATTGGCTAAACAAATGAGCTCAATGGGCTGAATGGCTTGTTTATCACATTTCTTTTGTTCTATTTGAATTAGCAGAACGACAGTATAGCCTAATGTTTAAAAAGTTGGACAGTGCACCACAACTTTCCAGCACTTCCCACCATACAATTGTTTAACCTTCCTGGGTTTACACACTCGGGAAATATGAGAAACATTTGTATTGAACCTTTAGAGTAGCTCTGGGGTGGCATTCATTCAGGAGGGAGTGAGCTCTAGAAAATAAAGCATGTTTGTCTGCGTTTACCTGGCCCAAGCACATTGACACTTTGGTGAAGAAGAAACACAATGTCATTATCACCTCAGATACCTCAGGCATTTTAGGTCGTCACTCCCATATACTAAAGAAGTTCTACACCTCCACCATCGAAAGTATCCTAAACATGATGTGTTACCACCTGAAATGGGAACATCACATAGCAGGACCACAATGCTCTGCAGAGACTGGTGTGGTCAGCTGAACATCCTCTCTTACCTTCTAGGACATCTACACCAAGCATGGACCTTAGAACATCCTCTCTAACTTGCAGGATGTCTACACCAGGCATGGACCTCAGAAGATAATTTCTAACGTGATGGACATTTACACCAGCCATGGACTTCAACACATTCTCCCTAACTTCTAGGACATCTACACCAGCATGGACCTCAACACATCCTCTCTAACTTGCAGGAAGTCTACATCAGGCATGGACCTCAGAACATCCTCTATAACTTGAAGAACATCCACACCAGGCATGGGCCTCAGAACATCCAGTCCATCTTCTAGGATATCTACACCAAGCATGGACCTTAGAACATCCTCTCTAACTTGCAGGAAGTCTACATCAGGCATGGACCTCAGAAGATCATTTCTAACTTGATGGACATTTACACCAGCGTGGACCTCAACACATCCTCTCTAACTTGCAGGAAGTCTACGCCAGGCATGGTCTTCAGAAAGTGTCCTCAGTAGAGGGGTGTCTCACAGAGACTGCTGCAGCTCAGCACATGTAGCGCTTTTCTGTAATGTTATTGAGCCGATTCCAGGGAGATTCATTCAAAGCTGATTTAAAACTGCAACAAATCACGACGATGCATTGGCATCAGACTCAAACATCAGATCTGCTTCATCATAAAATGGATTTGAAGAAACATCTAGCAACAAGAAACTGTAAAAGTTACAAATTACTTGAACACGGAGTCCTCAGTCGTTCTCTTTCTACCGTCTCTGAACAAAAACGACTCGGCATGCATTATAGAAAAAAATGGTTCTGTTTCATTGCGGCTTGGTGTTCTGCATATTTTTGTTTCTCTTTTTCCATTTCCTAATCATACATGCAAACAGCACGCTGCAAAAAACACATAATGCTGGATATGAATTAGTATTGGTAATGGCCCTGGCTTTTTAAAAATGTAAGACATTGTTTTGATAAAAAATATAACATCAACAATCTACAGTATTTCAAATAGACAACCTCATGTACACAATACAAAAATTACAAGTGCTTCTCGCCATACACCCTGGGATCACGAGAACGCTGGTGTTTTTACTTCATTTACTGTTGTACTATGTTAGCCATTACGAATGTAGTGAGAAGTCAAGCAAAATGACCCCTTTTATTGGCTAACTGAAAAAATTACAATTAAGCAGGCTTTTGAGGCAACTCAGGCCCCTTCTTCAGGCAAGATGTAAAGTTTGGTGTAACTACTCTACCTGCCTATCTATCTAAATTGGGCCACATTCTGCCATGTGCTGCTCCGGGACCCCCGGGACCCCCAGTCACATCAGTGGTTTTTGCCTCACTGAGTGTGTTTACATTCAAACACAAAACCAGAATAAGGCGAGTAACTTGGTTAAGGCAGACACCCGGCATCTTCAAAACCTCTGTATAAAAGCGTGTTTAAAAAAAAAAGATAACACATCATCAACTGCCGCCATGAACACAAAAACAAGCATGAAGCCTGTGTCTTGTGAGCGGTGTGGGAAACCTTACTTTTACAAGTAACTTAGCTGCATTACTCATTACTTACCAAACAAAAAATTAAGCAAATATCTTACATAGTTACTTATTAGAAAATGTAAATGTGTTACAAACAGTGTATTACATTTCCTATTATTTTTTCTTCTTTTGTATGAAAATCTGCACATTTCACTGGCCACCATCTGCTATTAAATCCCAAACCCATCAACTTTCATGAAGCTGACCAGAAATTAAGCCAAATGTGATCATTTTCTTATGTGTTATAAATTTGTTTTGTCCTTCATGTACCGTGAAGTGAACCACATGTATCCCCTTTTAACATTTACGACCTGAGCCACCATACTGACCGCTGCGCCACCACATCACACTGTGTCGACATATCGAAAAATAGCAAACAGCTGGTGGAAAACTAAACTGACACTTTTATTAATATTTTTTCTTACCGGATTGCAGGCGCCGCACTCTTCTGCTCGGCTGTGTGACTGAGCCCAGCCGGGGGGCAGCGTATCGGTACGTGATGTGTGCTTCTTGCTATACACCCTGGGATCACGAGAACGCTGGTGTTTTTACTTCAATACTTCATTTACTATCAGAAGCCATCGGACGCCAAATCGCACATTACCCCCGACACCACTTCCGAGATTGTCCTGCCGAGCTTAGCACTGTACATTCAGCTCATCAACACACTTTTAGCGATTTCTGAAATATTCGGACAACCAAGAGAAGAACTAATGCAGTATTTGCCCCAGGAAACGGACCTGTGTGGGCACTATCACCATAAGGGTTTGGATGGCCACATAACCGGGTTACACACAGAGACATCTACGTCTGTTCTCAACATTCCAGTTACTCTAACCGGAGTACGAGTTTACATGGCATTTTAGAAACCAGATTACTGTGAATAACCGGGTTATTAAAATGCACATAAAAACACGGATTGAAATCACTTATGGACTGTAGAACCGTCCTGGCTGTGCTGGATAGCAAAGGAAACTTACTGTGAGGCTTTTCAGACCATTGCTATAATCTGGAACAATTGCTTTCTACCCTCCCATTACAGGACATCCCACTCCGTCTGTGTTTTCAAACAACATTATTGTAGAATCTCTACCGATGCACACATGACAGCTGGCTGTTTCAGCATCGTTCATAATTAAGAGATTTGCCTTAGCATTGTGTCAAAAGGGTGGCACCTGTGGTTAGCGCTGCTGCCTCCCAGCGCCTGGTGAAGGCTCATGTGCTTGCACTGCATGGGGGGTGGAGCTACAGGGGGTGGAGCTACAGGGGCGGGGTATGCAGCAAGCACACAATTAAAAAAACTCAAGAAAAATACATTTTAGGATAGTTTGGCATTTAGTTACCCTCTCTACATATTCAAATGCCCACCCCAGGATGGCATCCCAGTAACACAATTGACCGCCCACACTCCAAAGCCACATTTTCATGGTAACTGGACATTTTCAATGCAAATTCCAGATGCGTCTGCAGTTCTGGACTGTGTGGAGGACAGCAGGGTCCCTTGCCCGGGCAGGACGCCTCCACGCAGGAAGGACCGTGGGAGCAAGATGGCCAGAACGTTACCTCCCCATGAATGCTAGATGGCAGCCCCCCTGGGTTGCAGCGGTGCCTCGGACTCTTGTAGGGCTTCATTGGAGTGGAAGTTTGGAGATGCCCTGCTGTTGGGATCCACGGGCACCGTCAGGGTGTGCTGCAGCGGAGATAGGAGGTGCTGAGCCCTGGAGAGCAGCTCTTCCACCACACCCAGAAGTGCTGCCGGAAGAAGGTCAGCAAGCACCTGGAGCACTTCTGGGTGACCTGTATAAGGGGCCAGCAAGCAGCACTCCTGGATCCAGAGTCGGGAGAAGGAGGAGGACGAAGCTTGCTGAGAAGGAGTGGAGCAGAAAAGAAAAGGACTGTGAGATTAAGAAAGCAAAGATAAATAGTAAAGAAGGTGTGTGTTTGTGCTGTTGGGAACACTGTAAATAAAATTCACGTGTGCTTGACTGGTGCCTCTAGCGTCTGTTTGTGTCGGGTTAGCGCTGTTATAGCGCCATCTAACTTCCACAACTGTAATGGACTCGAATTCTGGCATGGGATTTTTCATTTCTTTTGCATAGTGCTGCTGATGCCAGGCTCCAGCACTCTGCAGCCTAAAAACAGCTTTAAGAAAGATCATAAATCGGAAGGATATGTAGTTACAAGGAACTAAAAAGGACCAGATTGGATTTTGTGCACAACAAGCTGTATTTTCTTTTTATACATTTTTGGGTAGTAAAACGGGCATTATTGGCATTTTAAGAATTCAGATTAGTTCATTTACTTTTGTTTAATGCTCTTCGTTGAGTACATAATCAGAACATTATAAGTTTACAGCTATAATGAAAGTTACATCCATCCATTTTCTAAACCATGCTTATCCTGAGCAGGATTCCGGGGAAGCTGGGCCCTATTTCAGCAAGCATCAGGCATAAGGCAGGAACGATCCACGGCATGGTGAACACACAAAGGCACACTTCAGGGCCAGTTTAGCATTGCCAGTCCGCCTACCCTGCATGTCTTTGGACTGTGGAATGAAACTCAGGTCCACACAGGGAGACGTGAACCCCGGTCTGTGGGAGAATTTGTCACATGCACAAGCATATTGAGTTTTGGGGTAAACTCACTAAGCTCCTTGTCAAGCCATCTGACTGCATGATAAGTTCAATTAACACCAGAACTGACCTGAAATGAAAATGACCACCACATAAACGCAAGTTTTGTCATTTTCTTTACCTTTTAAGCAATAAACTAAAAATATGTATGCCGTATTTCGTCTCGTTTTACAGTACACAAAGAACTTTGATCATCAGCTAACACAGCAAGCCACCATTACCTGGCGCAGACATCCACGCATTTCCTTATAACTGAAATCTCGACAGCAATCCAAACTTATTCATTCCTACGCAAGGCGGACTCACACTGTATCTGGAAACCGTCGTGACAACGGAGGACACCGCAGCTGAAAACGGAAATGCCGTCCAAATTCTGTATTGCGACAAAGCTGTCTATGCGCCATCCTGCAGCTTCAAGCAACAAATACATACATACTTGAAAATCCGTTGAAACCTGAAACCTTACCTCTTCGAGAACAGGGGAATGGAAACAAAGCAACAAGTCGTAAACACGTAACAACTGCGCCGCTCCAGCAGTTGCGACCCTGCGATGGGGTGTGCAGGGCGCCCCCTTCACATTAGGTGACCGAAGATGACTCAACGAACATCTAATAAATTTTACCTGACACAGCCCTTGAAGTCTTCCATTCTGATCGATGTTTTGTTACTCCATTTTACCTAGCGTCCGAGATCTGAAAGAAAGCGTGCCGTTACCCAGGTAACAGTGAGAGATACGTCATCATGCAGCGGCGCGCTCATTTTCAACCGCTGTAGACCTGATTTGACCCCGCCCCTCGTCTGGCCAAGACGTGCCCAATAGAATGTCCAGACACAGACCAGCAAGCTTTGTTTGTGTGCTGAGCTTACTTGTATTATCGATTCCAGAGTCTATCTAGCTATCTATCTAAAACGAATGTCCAGACACAGACCAGGGAGCTTTGTTTATATACTGAATTTACTTGTATTATCAATTCCAGAATCTATCTATCTATCTATCTATCTATCTATCTATCTATCTATCTATCTATCTATCTATTATATAGTGCCTCTCTGGTCTATTTTTCACTTCACTATTGACAGATATATAACAATAGATTTCATAGTTTTTAAAGATGTCTCAACAGGAAGTAAGGTGAGTTGCCAAGGATTAAACAGTCTGCCATTGAAAGGCTCTTTACAAAGTAAACATGTGAAAAACAGAATAAAGAGAACTAATAAACTTTGTGCAACAGTAAAAGAAAATAAATGAACACACATAATCTAATAGTGACTGGAAACATTATCTGAACATGGAGGCTGTCTTTTATGGCAGGTTATTTATTTTTTGCTTTGGTTGTGTCTCTCCTCAGTCTTACAATGAAAAGAGTAGATAGTAGAAGAGTGGATTCTGAAAGAACTTAGATAGCTACTGTAGATTAATAGATAAACTTTATCAATCCTGAAGGAAACTGCTTGGTTATAGGAGGAGATGACAAGATAACATCTGAGGGCTTGAAGTGAAGAGGGTGAGCAGCATTAAATACCTGGGCGTCTACATCAGTGAGCACCTCACTTGGACTCTTAACACCATACAACTGGTCAAGAGGGCTCAACAGCAGCTGTACTTTCTGAGGAGGCTGAGGAAGTTTGGTATGTCAACTAAGATCCTCGGCAACTTTTACAGCTGCATTGTTGAGAGCATCTTGACCAGCTGCATCACCGTGTGGTACGGCAACACTAATGCTATGGACCACAAACGTCTGCAGAGAGTGGTAAAGACTGCTGAGAAGATCACCAGGACCCCACTGCCCTCTCTGCGGAGCATCTACATCTACAACTGCAGAGTCCTCAGGAGAACTGCCTCGATTCTCAGGGACCCCATCCACCCCCAAGAAGAACTGTTCACACTTCTACCCTCAGGCAGGAGGTATAGAGAATGAAACGCAGGACTTCCAGGCTAAAGAACTCTTTCTTTCACAAGGCCATTAGACTCCTGAATAACTGACTGGAGTTTATAACCATGGGCCACCTCATTCTGTCTACCTCACACACTGTATTTGACTTGTCCATCACACACCTACCTGCACATTACATTTTATATTTCTATTCTGTTTTTATACTTTATTCTGCCTCTGTTACTTATTATCTATCTGTTACTTATTATTTATGTTTATCTTTATACATTGCTTTTGGCATTTGGTGTGGACAGCAAAGAAAGAATTTCATTGTACAAGGAAACATCTTTCTTTACTGTTTCACATGACAATAAACTTTGAACTTGAACTTGAAAGGGGATGGTCACCTGTGGAGCGGACCCCTTAATGTTTTGCACACTTCATTGTGTTGTACGTTTGATTTTAAATGGTGTGGACCGTCAGACTGGCACCGCCGCCTCAATCAGAAACAGACAAGCGTGACACACAAGTTCAAGGCACACAGAGGATTTTTTTTTTCTTTTTATCTCGTGGGAAACGACCTCCCTCATTTCCCACAAGTCTAGCACAGTCCAAAGCACAGCACAGCACAAACACAATACTCTTTCTTTTCTCTTTTCTCTTCCTTCTCCTCCACTCCTCTGGTCAAGCTTCGTCTTCCTCCGCCCGACTCTGGCTCCTTGAGTAGTGTGCGCTGGCTCCTTTAATACTGCACCCAGACGTGCTCCAGATGCTTGATGACCTAGTTCTGGGTGTGGCGGAAGAGCTGCCCAACAGGGCTCAGCAGATCCTGCTGCAGCACCCCCTGGCGGTGCCTGCGGATCCCAACAGTGCTGCACCAAACTCCAATTCCCATGAAGCCCTGTGGGAGTCTAAGGCACCGCTGCAACATGAGGGGGGCTGCCATCTAGTGTCCCGGGGAAAGTAACGCTCTGGCCATGCTTGCTCCCCTGGTCCTCCCAGCGTGGAGGCGTCCTGGCCAGGCAAGGGCCCTAGCTGCACGTTACAATGGATATATTTACTACATAAAGAACTGCAAGGCCATTTTTCAAAAACATTTTTAGTTCACCCAACCTCTGTTACACAAGTAGTCTTCTTAACTATAAATACAAACATTTTTTTAACATTATAACTTGAGCACACAGGCTTCTAATTTTATACTTGGGCACAAGGCTCCCAACATATTAAATATTGTTGTACATGGCCGACCGTTCATCCCGGCCAATACCCCCAGGTCGCCAGATGGAGCCCTCCTTGCAGCATAGAGGTGCCCCGAATGTCAGCAGGGAATTATGGACAATGGACTTCTAATGCACAGCCCTGCTGGATACCATAGGGGCCGCCAGGAGTCGCTGCAGGAAGGCCCAGAGACTATTTGCCTTACGCCCAGGAAGTACGTCAGAGTCACGTGGACAAAGGGAACGATGTGCTTCCTGGGTGAAGAAAAAGAAGGATTTTTATCTGACCCGGAAGTATTCCAGGTCACATGGACAGAGAGGGTGAAACGCTTCCGGGTCGAGGACGAGCTGAGTTGGGAGGCAGAGTGGCTAAGCGTCTGGGAGTTTGGAGGATTGTTATTGTGATTAGTTATTGTTTATTTGATTATTGGAGAATTGTGGAGAGGAGCGTGCTTTGTGCACTTTATTATTATAATAAATATCATTATTGGACTTTTACCTGGTGTCTGACGGGTGGTCTGAAGGTACAAGGGGGCGAGGAAGCCCTAATCTGTCACAATATATTTATAAAAATATAACAGGTCAGGTAATTATGTATAGGATTATATACATACCAGTAACGGCGCACTGCATGAATACACTGGACTTGAGCATTCCTAGTTTTCATCCTCTTTCTCTGTCTCTGTTTAGCTTTCGTTTGCTCAGAGGTTGATTCGCTTGCTGCTTCCTGAGCAGCTCTTCTTTTCTCCACCCTAGCGGCCCGCTTTTTCTCTTGTTTTGTCGGCATCTTTTCGCGTTAAAATGGATCAAGTTTGTGTTTGTGTTGTAATTGCTTAGTACGCTTTCTTTAATTTTTCACTTGAGCTGGCACTCAAGTCTTCAATCTGCCTCAAGAATGATTTAAAATATGAAGAGATAGGGGAAGTGACGGCGAAGGTGTTAGGGATGAGAACGGCACCTGTACGCATGCGCCATAGAGCTGCCCTGCTGCCCACTGCTGAGAGTTGTTTCTACAATAAAATAAAAATAAAAAAAAAAGAGAAATAACCTTGGAGGTCAATCGTCACCCCGAAGGCGGATAATAGACGTCACGTAGTATATATGTACCAAATTTCAGGTCACTAGTTCACACGGTTTGAGAGCTACAGGTGATTTAAAAACCTGGTCAGACAAGCGGACAGCCATGGTAGCGTATTATATATAAAGATATATCAGCTTATGGTATATATTATATATGCTCTGTTGTGTAATTTTGGGGATTCTTTTAATTTATCATATTGTATTATGCTCCTCAGGCTATATGGTATTAAACAAGCTGCTAACTGGCATTAGTTAATTTATTGGGCTAACAGGCACACAATCATCCATCCATCCATTTTCTAACCCGCTGAATCCGAATACAGGGTCACGGGGGTCTGCCGGAGCCAATCCCAGCCAACACAGGGCACAAGGCAGGAACCAATCCTGGGCAGGGTGCCAACCAACCGCAGGACACACACAAACACACCCACACACCAAGCACACACTAGGGCCAATCTAGAATCGCCAATTCACCTAACCTGCATGTCTTTGGATTGTGGGAGGAAACCCTCGCGGACACGGGGAGAACATGCAAACTCCACGCAGGGAGGACCCGGGAAGCGAACCCGGGTCTCCTAACTGCGAGGCAGCAGCGTCAGTGCTCTTTAAATAGTGGAGATGTCCAGTATTTTAAATTAGACTCCCTGCCTGAGAAGTGTTCCAAAATCTCTAAATTCTTGTATTTCTGGTAGTTTTTTCTGTGAATACCCCGTTTCTGAAGTTGTATTTTGTAGTGTCTCGAAATGTAAAAATGATTTACTTTTAGTTTCCAGTTTGTCTGGCCCTAATGAAGGGGTAGAGTCCCAAAATGCATCTGTCTGATGGACAGCGGTTCAAATCCTGGATATTAACTATGGTTTTGCTGACCCTCTGGACTGATTTACTTATAATTAAAGGTTATTTACCTGACCTGTTATCTCTCTCTACATATAAATTCCAACGTCTGTCTGTCTGTATGTCTGTCTGCTTTTCATGAGAGTACTACTTAACAGATGTAAATCAGGTTTTTTTCTATAATTTGCTTGAACATTCTGGTTGATTTTTGACTTCTCTTATTGCGCTAAGTATCATAGTTCACTTTCAGAAGCAATTTATTTGTGCAAATCTGAGAGAGAGGCTGTGGGCTGAGGGGAGGGGTAGGCGGAACCTCAGGTATGGGGAGGTAGGCGGGGCAATCCTCACTCACGCGCCAACCTCCGTTCAAGTCGCCATGTGTTGGAGCGCACCTTGCCTCTGCTTACTTTGTTCAGCAGACATTATCATCTGCAGATTGTTAAAGAGTAACGTTTGTCGTTTTTGAGAGAGAGAGATCACAGCTACGTGTGTTTTAGAGGGTACCTGCTCATTGGCCATGTGCTCTTCTCCCCACATGGGGGACGCTCACCCGTCAGAGCTGAACACGATCAGATACAGTGCCAGTGTTTGACGTTGGAGCGTACCCACCTTCCACTCGGCCAGAGATACCTTGGCAACTTTTTACATTTTTGGCAAAGAGATCACAGCTACATTCTCGCCCCTGTTTTATATCAAGAGGCCCACGGATACAAAAGCTATCAATATAAATTCTTATCAATACAAATTATTACATTTTTTATTGATTTTTAAAGTTTGTCCTGTTTCACTACTACGCGGGCGGAGCTGCAGGGAACAGGTAGTATTTTTAGAAATGTATTTAATGTTTTGGAAGCCTTGTGCCTAAGTATAAAGTTCGAAGCCTGTGTGCTCAAATTATGACGTTAAAAAATGTTTGTATTTATAGTTAAGAAAGCTACTTGTATAACAGGGGTTGGGTGAACTAAAAATGTTTTTAAAAAATGACCTTACTGTTCCTTATGAAGAATCTTTATTAAACTGCAGCTGGTTTAGTATAATTCTGATGTTTTTTTGATTAAATGGATACATTTGACATTTTTCCCATCAATCTACAGTCAATGGCCCATAATGACAAAGTGAAAACATGTTTTCAGAAAGGTTTGCCAATTTATCAAAAATCAAAAACTGAAATCTCCCATTCATACCAGCATTAATCCATTCATGTGGTACACTACTGGAGCCTCTTTAGTAGCAAGTCCAGCTTCCAGTCGTCTTAGGTAAGTCTCCACAAGCGTTGCACACCTGGATTTAGGCAGATTATCCCATTCTTCCTAGCAGATCCTTTCCAGCTCCAATTGATTGGTGGGAAGTGTCTGTATGCTGCCATATTCAGGTCTCTCCGCAGATGTTCTATGGGCTTAAAGTCTGGGCTTTGCCAGGACCACTTCAGGTCCATCAGAGACATGTCCCAAAGTCACTCCAGCATTGTCCTGGTTGTATGTTTCAGGTCATTGTCATGCTGAAAGGTGAACTGTCTCCCCAGTCTGAGGTCGCATGCACTCTGGAGCAGGTTTCCTTCAAGGGCCTCTCTGTATTTGGCTGTATTCATTCTTCCCACAATTCTGACCCTTCTCCTTGTCCATACTGCTGAGAAGAACCCCGTAACTTGATTCTACCACCAAATTGCTTCAGCCTAGGGATAGTATTATGTTGTTGATGAGTGGTGTTTGGTCTTCACCAGATATTGTGCTTGGAGTTCTGCCCAAAGAGTTGTCTCACCCAACCAGCGAAACTTTTTCCTTGTGCTCTTACGAGCACTTAAAATGGCATTTGGTAAACTCCATGTGGGCCGTCATATGTCCCAGACTGATGGAGCACTGCTGATACAGTCATCCTTCCAACAGGTTCTCCCATCTCAACAGAGAACTCCCGAAGCTCTGTTAGGGTGTACTCATAGTAGGCACCTTAGTTCTGTAGCATTCCCCAGCGCGATTGTCCGCCCTCCTTACTCCCCTGCTGGCCTGAACTCACACTGCGCTTTAACATTCTGGGCCCGGGCACACATTTGTCATCATTTTGTTTAAAGTCAAAATAAGCTTCAAACACGGAGTGACAGCATGCATCTCAAAATGATTTTCCTTATTTTGTGTTTTTTTTGGAGTCATGTAGGGCAGGCTAACGCAGCGTTTTGCAGTTAATCGTGTTGCACGTACCAGAAGATTTTTATGGAGACAAATGATGCTAAGGGAAGAATTTACAGCTTTTCTTGCCAACTACAATTCACATTCATCTGTAAGGTGAGAATAAAAACCTGTTTTTAACAAAAATTGTATTGAATGAAAAGACGTCACATCATTGACATCATGTCTGTGTTCCTTGCTTGGTCACGTTTAGCGATCACACTGTTCCCGAATTCTACTGAACCGTGTCCGGGCCCACCTCTTCCGAGCAGGCCAGGGCACACTAGTCAAACGAACTAGACTTTAGGGGGTTACGTGATGACAAATGTGCTCAGGCACAGAACAAATAGCTAGTGGGAGTATACCCTTAGTTGCCTCCATGACCAAGGGGCTTCTTTCCTGGTTACTCAGTTTGGCCGGATGGCCAATTCTAGGAAGAGCCCTGGTGGTTCCAAACTTCTTCCATTTCAAAATGATTGAGACCACTGTGCTCCTGGAGACACTCAAAACTTTAGAAATGGTTTTATCCCCTTGCCCAGATCTGTGCCTCACCACATGGGATCACAGATGTCTACAGAGACTTCCTTGGGCCTCATGGCTTGGTTTTTGTCCTGACATGCGGTGTGACCTTCTGTACACAGGGGTGTGACTTTCTAAATGATGTCCAATCAATTCAGTTTACTGCGGGTGGACTTTAAGCAAATTCTGGACACATCTCAAGGAAAATGAAAGCAAACAGGACGCACGTGAGCACAATTTGGAGTGCCACAGCAAAGGGTTGGAGTACTGACAGGAATGAGAGATTTCAGTTTTTGTTTTTTAATAAATGTGTGTGTGTGTGGTTTCACTTTGTCATTGTGGGTTATTGAATGTAGATTGATGGGTAAAATTAGCAAATTTAGCCCATTTAAATTTAAATCTAAAACACACCGAAGTGTGTAGAAAGCAAAAGAGCCTGAATACGTTCTGAAATCACTGTAGTAGTAATCACAGTTTGTTTCTTGTGAGGAAAAATGATCAGACTACAGTAGATTGGTTTACTACATTTGGCCACAGACTGCAATCACAGGCAAAGCTTAGCTTTGTGGTTTAATTTGATGAATGACAAATTGACATCAAACATACACAGTATATATAAATTATTTATATATACTGTATTTGTTATGCACTAATTAGTCATAAAATGTGATCTGATCTTCATTCAAGTCACAACTATAGACAAACACAATATACTTTAGCTCAGGGGTCTCCAACTCCAGTCCTGCACATTTTAACTTTTTTCTTAATTAGTGACCAGTTTTTGCTGCTAATTAACTATTTCCCTTTGTTTTAATTGACGTTTCTTGTGACTCTGACCGCTGAATTGATTCTTTTTTCCTTAAACGGCACCTAAACATAAATTTGATGTGAAGTGAGCCAACAGATGACCAACTAAGTTGGGGCCTCAAACTCCAGCTTTCTTTCAGTTTCTTAACTTAAAGCAATATTTCATTGCTAATTAAACCCGTTATTTACTTCTATGGCGCTCATTCTGCCAGGGCAGACATTTTCAAAACTGTTGATTTTTCTTTTTTAAAAGTGCTGGCTGTCAAAATGTTTTGCGCGGACTGAGCAGATCAACATTACTGAGGCCTTCACCTTTCTTTATTTTCAGTTTTTGTGTGATGGACGCAGGTTGTTGTTTATGTGTTGGTACATTTTGAGTCTTAATATTTTTTGGTGGCTAATTAAGGAAAAAATAAATAATTAAGGGGCCTGAGTCTTAAGTTGTGCATCAATTAAAATTAAGGCAAAGAGTTAATTAACAGCAAAATCTGGCCACTAATTAAGAAAGGGTTAGAATGAAAAGCTGCAGCCACAGTAGCTCTCCAGGACTGGAGTTGGAGACCCCTTTTTTAGCTTATAACACACACACACACACACACACACACACACACACACACACACACACACAGCTATAATCAGTCACGTCTTTATTGAACACACACATATAACATTCACAGTGTTTGGTGGGTCAAGTAAGTGAACCCTTGGGTTTAATACCTGGTTGAACCTGCTTTGTCAGTCATATCCTCAAACAAGCGCTTTTGGCAGCTGTGAATCAGACCTGCACAACATTCAGGAGTTTTAAAACAGTGGGTATTACTGATGTTTTATATTATTTGAAATTGGAAAAAAATCGAATTCTCACTTAGAGGATCTGCTTCAAAACCTGGCAGGATCTAATCAATAATATTTTAGAATAAGCTTTTAAAGCACTGAGGAAGTAGATTCTCTTCCCATTTCGTTTTCTTCTCCATTTATCTTTGTCCGCTTATTAAACTCATCAATTTATTTATTTTTACTAGCTTTAAGTTTTACTCTGTTGGCCATGCTCTCTTTCTCAGGGGTGGGGGTTGATTTGTTTTCAATCCTATTTTTTGTAAAAAATATATCTATTTGTATGAAATGATTACAATAAAATCAATAAAATTTAATAAAAAAAAATTCTCAACATAACTGCTTCAGTTCAGCCATATTGTTCGGGTGTTTGGTGTGTATAGCTCCTTAAGGACTGGGCTCTGACTGCGCCACTCCAAAAAGTGGATTTTCTTTTTTAAGACATTCTGTTGTATATTTACTGCAACATTTAGGCTCATTATCCTGCTAAATCTCACATCTTCTGTTGAGCTTCAGCTGATGGACGGCCACCCTGACATTATCTTGCAGGAAACCTTGATAAACTTGGAAATTGTTTTACCTTTCAATGATGGCATGGCCCCAGTGCAAAAGCAAAGCAGAGCAATCCCATAATGTGATGATCCCTCCACCATACTTCATCTTTGGGACGAGGTTTCGTGTTGGTATAAAATGCTCTTTCTATGACATATACAGTATGCTGCTGCATATTATTCCAATCTTAGTCTACAAAACATTTTCCCAATGGCATTTTGCGGAGTCAAGATGGTTTGTGGTAAACTTCTGGAAGGCAGTGATGTTATTTTGGGAAGCAGTGTCCTCCTCCTGAGTGTTGTGCCATGGATACCATTCCTGTTCAATGTTTTGTGCATGGTAGACTCATGAACAGAATAGAGATGTTCATGGGTGCCAATGATTTCTTCAAGTCTTTAGCTGTTACTCTGGGATTACTTACTACCTCACTGAGTAATCTGCACTGTGCCTTTTCAGTCATCTTGGCTGATGCCCACTTCTAAGGAGAGTACCCACTGTACTAAATCGCCTTCATTTGTATACAGTTTGTCTAACTGTAGTCCAATGGATATCTACACTCACTGAAATGACTTGGTTGTCCTTTGTAGATTCCTGATTGGCACTCTTCTGCGATCTCTTTTGTTTGTAAGACATGCAGATGCTTCTTTTTGAATAGCAAACTCTAAATGTTTGGGTTGGTTTTTATTGGTCAAAGAAGCCTCTAAGCCACACCTCCAGTCTCATTTCATTGGTTGGTCTCCTAACACCTGACTCCATTTGGCTTTCGTTTAAGTCATCAGCCTAAGGGTTTACATAATTTTCTAAGCTACTCCTGTGAATGTTTGAATGATGTACTCATTATATGTATAAGAGCAACACAACACTTTGTGTTTTATTAGTTAAACCAGACTGTGTTTGTTCATTACTGTAACTTAGATGAAGATCAGACCTTTTTTTAAGATAAATTATACACCATCATCAACCACATTTATTTCTATAGCACATTTTCATACAAACCATGTAGCTCAACCTGCTTTACAAAGAAGTCAAAGAAGTAGTTACATGCAAAGAAAACAAACTTAAGGTTAGAAAATTTAAGAGAAGCTGAGTTCTTAAGACAGAATTGTTTTTAAGTCTTTAACATGAATGCAGTGATTTCCAAAAGATGCATACTTTTTCTTGCCAACCTATCTTTATAAAATCACAAAAACATTTTGGATGTAGTGTTGGGCTCAAAGTCAGCGAACCTAATCAATGTTTTTTTTTCTAATAACTAGCATTTTTGTTCTTATAGTAAATCTTATTTGATATGATATTCGGCATAATTTATCTGAAAATTCTAATTAAGAAATTAATCCCAAACATAGGAATTTGTACATATATATAAGGGTATTTTGTAAATGTTATACACAAATCGGTAACATTAAAAGGTTAAAATAAATCAAAGTACATTGAAATTCGATGCTTTCCAATAGTTTATAGTTTGCTTTTTTTTGTTTTGTTTTTTTGCCTTACCATTTTTCACTCCTTCCAATGTATTTACATAATGAGCAATTAGGTTTCAATTGAGTACAGTTTGGCATCTTCTTGGACTATTTATATTTGTGGAATTTACCATAAATAATAAGTTTAGGACACGCCTATTTTTATAATCCAGATTCCCGTTATAAACAAAACAAAACATTTTTATCATTTAAAGAAAATACCAAGAAATTCCGCCAGTCGTTCCGCAATGTCAAGTCCAGGTAAAAGCCCTACTTCCGTCGAATTTGATGACAATTCTGCCAGTTTCCTCCAGCCACGCCCTTTACCCCGCCCCTCAAGGTATAGCCTATCAGATTCAGTTAAGTGCGCGCCAACAGGAACCTTATTCCGACGAGTCGAGTTGTACCCGGACAAATTAGCTTGAACAATTTGTTTGTTTTCCTTGTACTGAAGAGGTTTCGAAATGACTCCTCTACTTTGGTAAAGGAAAAATAGGCATTCACAGTAATTTATTTATTTTTTATTTCATACAGCGAACGATATAAGAAAGTATATAGATATTTGTGGATTTTCCTTTCGTAAAAATGAACGCGGACAATGCGCAGCCCGTGGTGTCAGTCGCTGCGTCTATGAGCTCCTCATCCGCGAGCAGTGCGACGGTGAGCAGTGGCGGCAGCAGCAGCAGCAGTAGTAGCAGCACCTCCAGTAGCAGCGTCGTCTCTACCACATCTGTTACAGGTGAGTGTTTAGTTAAATCTATGAACATCTATGTTGTGCTGTCGCAAAGTCTGATAACCGGACTTTATCGTTCTTCTGGTATGGATTTCTTGTGTCAAGCACTTTACGCAGTTCCTTTTAACGCACCTAAAGTGTTAGAGGTCCCGAGGTAAGAATAACTAATCTAGATACGCCTTGTTACTAAACTTGGCGAGTTCTCTGAGAGATTTGTGTAGTTTGATGAAAATGTTTCCCCAGAGAATTTACAAATGTTAACCATGTTCAAGCTACGTGTTCTTTTCCCGAGCGAGTGTGACAACCTGTGGACAAGGAAGACAAGAGGCATACTTCACATAGGCGCCGGGCCATAATCGTGTTTTCAGTGCTAAAGACTAAAGTACCACTTAACATATGATGTAGTTAAGTAGCATTCAGAAATAACATAAGAACACCATGTGATAAGGAGTAGCAGTGAGTGCACTGTAAACCGCGCTCTGCAATAAGAAAACCAATTACAGTGCACTAGTAGCGTTGTATTGTTTCAGATGTATGAATGTTTGTTCAATATACCGATCTGCCACGGCATTAAAACCACTGACAAGTGAACCGAATAACGTCGATTTTCTCGTTACAATGACACCTGTCCAGGGGAGGGATATATTAGGCTGCAAGTTAACAGCCAATTCTTGAAGGTGCTAGAAGCAGGTAAAATGAGCAAGCGCAATGATCAGAGCGATACTGACAAGGGCCAAATTGTAATGGCTAGGCAACTGGGTCAGAGCATCATCAAAGCGGCGGGTCGTGTGGGGTCTTCCTGGACCCACCAAAATTAGTCCAAGGGAGGACAACTGGCGACAGAGTCACAGGCGCCCAAGGCCGATGACTGTGCATGCTCAGCGAAGGCTAGCTGCAATATTAGGCTGGTGCTTTAAATTACGTAGGTAATCGGCGTGAATGCTGTTAATATGCTGGTTTACTCTAAAAAGTAAAATTTAAAGAATTATAATTTTACATTTTTTATTTAATATAAACATGATTTTCTTGAGAATGAAAAACTGCACTCCCGTCATCTGTAGACATTGTTGCCTTTTTTGTCAGAAATAGTCACGTAAGTATGTTTGCCAACTCCTTCTCATGCGCTTCAGTTGTATTTTTGTCTTTTTGACAACCTGCACATACAAACTGAGTTTGAGGGTGAAATCATGTTTAGGTACTTTGATGTAAACTGTAATCCCCCAAGAGCCACTGTTGTCATTTTGTTTATGATACTGTTGTTCCAGTCTTGAATCCAGAGCACTTGTGTTTCAAGCAGTGGCTAAATAGCGATATCTCACCCCAAAAAAATAATTAAGTGACTGTTCAATTGCTTGGAAACATCATTCACATACATTATTTTTGAGAGTGTATTAACAATTTTAGACTGGTATGCAATTCCCACCTAAGCAACTTCAAATACTTTTGGCTTGTTCATAAATTCCTTTATGGAGAAAAGCTTTTTGATTGTTCCTTTGCTGTACATTTAATTAAGGTTTTACACAACGGTAAGTTATTAAATGCAGGTGGTGTGTACATGTTTGCTTTTACTCTCTTAAAGTTTGCCAAATCTGTGAAATTCCAATTGAGGGTCAAACTTTTGTATGCTGTCTGCAAACTATTCAACTACTTTTTAAATTCTTTAATCAAACAATGGGCAGTAAATTTTTGTCAACTCCCTTTTGTGGAAATTTCAATTAAGGGAGAGGTTCGCAGGGTGGCGCAGTGGTAGCGCTGCTGCCTCGCAGTGAGGAGACCCGGGTTCGCTTCCTGGGTAATCCGTGCGTTGAGTTTGCATGTTCTCCCCGTGTCTGCGTGGGTTTCCTCCCACAGTCCAAAGACATGCAGGTTAGGTGGATTGGCGATTCTAAATTGGCCCTAGTATGTGCTTGGTGTGTGGGTGTGTTTGTTTGTGTGTGTCCTGTGGTGGGTTGGCACCCTGCCCAGGATTGGTCCCTGCCTTGTGCCCTGTGTTGGCTGGGATTGGCTCCAGCAGACCCCCGTGACCCTGTGTTCGGATTCAGCGGGTTGGATAATGGATGGAGGGATGGAGAGGTTCGCAACCTCCGTGGCTTGGAATTTATATTGTCATTTTCTGTTGTTATCTGGACACATATAATTTTAATTGTCAATGTCTTGCCTTTGTTTTCAATTCCATAGATTAAGTTTTTTTCTTTTGCTAATGTATACATCTGAATTTGCCCAAGGGATGAATAAAGTTTATCTAACCTAATATAATGTAATATTTATGTTATGGGGTTGTTCGCTTAGCACTTAAGTAGCAGCTCCTATGTGCATTTAGTGCCTTTTGCATGCTTATTTTTCTGTTTAACTCAACACCATTTGAAAAATATTCATTAAATCATTTGTTTGCATTATTCAGCACCAGCAGTGACGCCAGCTGCTGCTCCTCCATCTGAAACATCTGTTTCCAACGGGGTTTACATGCCGCCTGGTATCACCAATGGAGATATGAAGCCTGTCATTTCTACAACACCTTTAGTAGATTTTCTTATGCAGCTAGAAGACTACACACCAACAGTAAGTCTATTTTTTCCTAACTTAAGTACATCCTAACACAAACCAGTACATAAATCAGAAATTGTTTACTGTGCCATGGACATTTTCCCATGCAATGTTTTTGTTTAAAAATGAGTGCATTTTTAATTAAAGAATTACAGTTGTAGTGTATTGCACTTAAATATAATATCTCTATATACCTCAATTAAACAAGTTAGAAAATGTATGCATGGCATAACATTCAGGTGGAATCTAATTCTTTTTTTTTGTTGGTGTGTGTGTTGCTAAATATTTTTGTAACAGTGAATCATTATCTATCTCTCTATCTATCTCTCTATCTATCTCTCTATCTATCTCTCTATCTATCTCTCTATCTCTCTATCTATCTCTCTATCTCTCTATCTCTCTATCTATCTATCAAATAAAAGTCAATGTATGTATGCATGTTCCAGCATCACGTCCGAACAGCTGGAGCGATTTTCATGAAACTTGGTACACATGTTCCTCATGGGTCGACTAAAAATACTGTAGGGTAAAATCAACCCTAACCCACACACCCCCTTCTGAGTAGGATGGGGGTGTGATCTTGCGGTCTTGTATGCATGTTTATCATCCAGTTGACTCTCAGAATGACCACCAGAGGGCGAACTGGAGGTACCTGCCAGCATTCTATATGTTTGAGCGCCACCACCGCGCCTCTGTTGCTTTTGAAATTAAATAGACTTCTACACGTGGAAGTGGGTCTGTCAGGCCCAGAAGTGAGATGTAGAGTCGGGATGAGGACTCCAGCTCCGAGGATACGCAAGCGAGGCCAGTACACTGGCAAAAGGAAACCTCCTAATAAAGACAGTGCGAGCACTTCGGCAACATGAATCCTTCTAGCAGAGAGATGCCCAGAGTAGTTCTGATGATTTAAATACTTTCTAGGATCCCGTGTTTTTAACAGTACGGGCTTACACAGTTCGTATATATCAGGCGACTGCCAGCATTCTTTATTTTTGAGCAGCACTGCGCCTCTGTTGCATTTCAAATTAAACAGAGTTGGCCGGTTCTGAGCATCAACTAGATGATAACATAACATGATAACACAAGACCGCAAAACAAGCACATTAGTGAGTCTTCATCTATCCATCCATTATCCAACTCGCTATATCCTAACTATAGGGTCACGGGAGTCTGCTGGAGCCAATCCCAGCCAACACAGGGCGCAAGGCAGGAAGCAAACCCCGGGAAGGGCACCAGCCCACCACAGAAAACCCACACAGACATGGGGAGAACCCGGGAAGCAAACCCAGGTTTATTGTTTGTTAATTTATATTTATTTTTAAAGTTTTTTTTTTATTTTTATTATTGTTTTTCTCAAACAATTAAAAAAAAAAAAAAACCTTTATTTTCCTCCCGGGCAACGCTGGGTATTTCAGGTAGTTCAAAAATAACGGCGGTAATAAAATGCAGTTACATGTATTACTTGACTAGATTACCAACGGTAATCGGTTTTTAACAGTTCTTTACAATAGCATGTAGTTAAAAGCATAGTCCAGAACACTTGTGGTGGCTCAGTAGGTTTGAGACTAATACATATTTATACATACATAAATACATAGTACATGTTTCTTACATTTTTCAAAGAAGTACCTTATGGAGAGTTAAAATCTCTGTTGAATTCTCAAGGTAAAATTGTTGGATGCTTTGGACCAGAATGACTTGCAGGTCTGGAGCTCTATCAATAAATTACAATTTTGATTTAATATATTGTGCAGGTATTACAATCATGAGGTAGTTTTTAGTGTAAAGTAAAAATTGAGGATATATTTGTTCACTCTATGCATACACAGATACACTTGCATATTTCCTTTCCTCTTTCATGAATTTCAACATACTAATGAATTCTTTTAGGTTTCATTTAAGCAGCAGGAGACATTAGCTAGTATATAAGCAGCTTACACACACACACATACACACACACACCTCTCCTGGGACCTCATGTATAAACACCATGTGTAGAATTCACACTAAAACATTGCGTACTGACAAAAATTAAAATCAGATGCATAAATTGCGTAAAACCGCATAAAATTTATAAAACTGTGTGTAAGCAAACTTCCACACACTTTCCCTTTATAAGTCTCTATTAACATGAAATGTAACGCAAATGCACGCACCTACAGCCCCAGCCCGACCAACCTTTTTGAATTTGCAAATCAATATAAATAAACTTTTCTTTTCAGTGTTTTATTCAGAGACAGTGGAAACATGGAAAAACTTACTATTTGGTGGCTTAACCTGTAACTACTCGCGCTGGTGTATTTTGTACACCAATCTCGGTTATTTTTGTCCAACATCCTTTTACTTGAACCTACCAGCAGCATCCATCGTCTATCCTTAGCTTGACTCACTGCAAGTACAATGTTGCGATGGTTTCCCTCCATTGTTACCCCAGCCAGTTTTATGGGTGGATGCACAGTTGCAAGTTCCATATAGTGCATTTGGTACACCGCACAGGTACTTGCATATTTATGACAACAATGAGATGTTCTTCTTGCAATGACTTTGTCTGCAAAGAACATTCAACATCTGAAGTGAAATGTAATCCATGTGCAAATCCTGCAGTGGATGAAAGTGTGACCGGTGACAAATGAGTACTGAAGAAGTGGAACAGGTTTATTTCCTGCAAGTCCCAGATTGTGTCATACTATTCAGTAATATTAATTTAATATTTAAATTACTTTAAAAACATGTACAATTAAAAATTATTGCAATATTTGATATTACAGCCTCACAGTGTGCATATAAATAGACATTTTAACATGAGTGCATAAAGTAATCCGAGCGAGTACTTATGAGATGAGAAATGGTGCGAGTAGTTAAGGGTTAAGCAGTGGTATATGTAACAGAAGGAAATTGATGGAATGGTACAGCATGGCAGAGGCACTTGAAAGTTCAAGTTCAGAAAGTCGCACCATGTCCAATATAAAAAAGAAGTGGTCACATATCAAAGTTAACATGTAAAGGTAAGTCATAGCTCACCATCTGGGGGGGAAAAAGGTCTATGTTTAGATTTAAGTCGACATTTTAACTTTAATCTTGAAATTTCAATTTTAACGTTGTAATTTATTTTCCCATTAATTTAGAACATTTTTATCTTAAAAATTGATTTTTATTTTACTAGAGTTTCTCAAACCCCATCATAACTAAAGTAGCACATAAAATGCTTCATATTTGAAGTGTTCCCCGACCCAGTCGTTAAACACTACATGCTTCTTAAACAGGCTTTTTCTCATGCCGACAGGAACACACAGGCAGAGATGGCCACAAAGAATATATTACATTCATGATATTACAACTCGATGAACATTTTTGAATACTGAGATGTATACTTGATATCATTTTCATGATAAAATGCATTAAAGCATGTTTTAAACATATGGGGGCATGGTGGTACAGCAGTGACGATGAGCTGGCACCCCATCCAGGGATTGTTCCTGCCTCACGCACAATGCTTGCAGGGATGGGTGCATCCCTGGATGGAACAATTTATTGCAGCTGTACTGTGTCTGTCAAATGTACCAACCAAATTGCTGTCCTTCCGTTTTTTTTCTCCATGTAACCAAATGCCACACAATAAGCATCTGTAATAAATGTAAAACCAGCTGTAAGCTTAGAATGTGGATTCTTCCAAACTTTTAAGAAACATTGAAAAATATTTGATATACATTTTTAATTATTCCATCCATCCCGGGTTGTGTCCTTCCTAGCAAGCATTGAGAGTGAGGCAGAAACAATCCCCAAGATGGGGCTCGACCTCCTCACAGGGTGAATATCAGCACACGCATGCACTAGTGACATCATTTTAGCATCACCGAAACCAAGGCACAAAGAGGAAACCCACCAGGAAAACATACAAGCTCTAGGCAGCGCTTCCTCTGCACTATCATTCCTCACACATGTTTAATTATTAGCAGTATACATTATTCAAATGAAGCTGACAATTTATCTATAAAACATAATGTACATACTTTAATGCATTTCATCGTGAAAATGATATCAAGTATATATCATAGTATTCTAACAGCACACAGCTCCAAGAGGATAGTTCTTGGAAATCTAATCGACTTAGAAGCCAGTCATCATTATGGGATGAGAAGTCGGTATGATCTGTAAATGCACACACTCTTTTAATTCTTTTATCTGTAATGTCTTCTAACAACGCTAAAGCAGCCATGATAACTGGAATAGTTTGGCCATTCCATGCACCATTATATTGTTACAAATTGATTACAATTTGAAGTTAATTTTGGCGTATTTGATAATGCCCATGTCATGGATACAAATATGGAAAAGAAAGGAAACTGCACAGAAACAGTAGCACTGCTTTGACACTGGATGTCGGCCATTTGCAAAACTGAGCAGAAATTTGCGTATGCACGGTGTGAGGCTGCTGTGAAAATGTGCGTAGCATTACGCCAAGCTTAGTTTTTATACATCTCGACATAAGAGTGGAAAAGGATTTACACAACATTTTTGTCTGTAGGCACCATTTATATGCGAGACTCCTGATGTTTTAAGTAATTTGTATTGATGGTCTGTTTTGCTGTCAGATGAGTAAAAAAGGAAAAAAAACTGGTTGAAGCAACATCTCTCAAGGTAAATGTGGACCCATTAATTATCTAAGAACTGAAGTTGCACACATTGTCTCTCTTCTTTAAGATAAATGATGTTGGAAATTCACCAGTACTTTTCTGGGTGCAGATCTGTGTTTTCAAGTGCTGCTTTTCTTATTTTTTTTTTTTTTTGGTAATATGCTTGTTTTTTTTTTAAATTGCACAAGTCATAAGTAGTTCATATCTTGCAAATAATATCGGGTGGTGGGTAACAATATTAATAGTATAAATGTAAAGGAATAAAAAGAGCAGATATAATGGTGCACCTAGAATTTCTAACCTATATTTTAATATATATAATTATTTTTATTATGAATAGTCAACCTTACAGCTGTCATCTATACACTTAATAATATTGTCATCCAGTTCAGGTTAATGGGGAGTGAGTGCCTATCATAGTGGTGCCAACCTTTGATAACTCACCACTTCGTAGCAGGGCACACTTGTACATGCACATACTTAGTTTACAATTAAGCTGACCTGCACATATTTGGGAACGGGGAAGGGAAAACCTTCACTGACACAGGGTGAATGTGGAATCTGCAATCAGGAAATGCCCGCTACAAAGTCAGATAAGTGTTAGGCCAAGTGATCATCTGCAGCAGTAAGAAAATTAATTGCTCATTATACTCACTGCAAGATGAAATTTTCAAGTCAGATGTAAAAAAAAAATAAAAATAAAAAAATAAATAAAAATCCACATTTGCATGATATTAGTGTACCTTGCCCTATAATGCTGCTTTGAAGCACTAGGCAAAATGCTGCAATAAGATACCTAATAAGTTAGCAGTAGTACAGCATCGTAGAGGTGTAGTTAGTGAAACAGATGAAACAAAATAAATCATTGCTAAAGGAACTGGGAAATAGTTTTGCATGGGTGTTGAAAATCAAACCCCACACAGACCTGTACTTGCTGCTGTTTGTAGTTCACTATTTCTCAATACACTTATACAATAGATGTCCATTTTCTGATGCTGTACAACAATATGTTACTTAAAAAGTAACGTTCCTTAATAAAGTGCTGATTTTGTCCAAACTTATGTTATTTACAACAACTTCAGAGATGTGTGCAGATGCAGGCATATACACTGGCTCTTTGGACTTGGCAATCCAAGTTCTCATAGGTTCATATGGGTTTCCTACCATATCGTGAAGGATGTACACCCTAGGATTGATTGGTAACATTGAAGTAGCCTGTGATGCGAGTGTGTGTGTATCCCGTTGACTCTTACTCCTTAGTCCTCGCTCCTTTACATACAGAAGAAATGGGTGGATAATTAGAAAATGGAACCAGATGTAACAATGACATGTTCTTGCCTTCAAAGAGGAATCTTATTTTACAAATTAAGTAAAACTGTCCAGAAATTACCCCTTAAATAGCCTCCCTCTAATTCAATCAGAGTTAATTATAATATCACACTATTTCGGATACAGTAAGTTATTTGCATCATTTTTTAAATGGTTTTGTTACATCATATTGTTACTACATTTACTGTTACTTACTTTAACTGTTAGCTTGTTACACTTTTAAAGATTTGTTATTATTGTTGTGGTGTCTCTGTTTGTGTGGTGTTCTGTTCTTTTTTTGTTTGTTTTAATACGCCAGCTTTTCCTTATTTGTTATGGCTTTGTCTTTCTCTGTTTAGATCCCTGATGCTGTGACGGGATACTATTTGAACCGGGCAGGATTTGAAGCATCTGACCCCAGAATGTAAGTTGACTGTAGTGTAATAGGGATTATGGGAAGCATATTTGTGTAACAATCGCTTCACAATTTTCCATCTTTTGATTTCTAAATGTACGTATAGCCATTATGCTAAGAATCTCTCCTAGGATTTAGAATTGTTAATGTGATGAGTGGATGGCTTTATCACTGATTCATGCTTTTGAATAATAGTGTTTTGAAAGTAATTTGGAGCAAAGTGAGAACTGCAGAGACTCTGGCAGGGTGTGTGCATGACCAAATCTACTGGCATTATTTTGGTTGAGGAGCAAGGGAAACATCTGTGTTAAATTGGTCCGTACTTTGCGATGATTGCATTGTTTTTCAAAACAAAACAGCTCAAGGGAATGTAAAAATCTCAGTAGACATACCATAGCATGTTGTGCCCATAGACTAAGATGTGGAGTGCTGATGTAGTCTTTAAAAAATAAGTCTCTTGTCACAAGCTGCATGATAGCACCCCCACCTTTGGTCTGTGTTTACTGTGTTTACCTCAAGGATGTTTGTTTCCAAACTAGCTTTCCACCTTCAGTTTTTTACCATCTATGCAACAGTTCCTATGGCAGTCATTCACATAGTACATTTCTATGGTCATCACTATCTCATAAAAAGCAACACACTTAGAACAGACCCCGATGCAGCCTTACTTTCCTTTCAGAACTTTCACTTATCCCACTTACTGTTCTGAACACTTCCTCCTGCATTGGTTAATGTCTGCTGTGATGTTATTTATCCACAATTAATTTTGTCAATGTCCACCTCACCATTTATTGTGGCTCCCAGTCAAATGCCTTTTCCAGATCTGTAGAGCTTTTTTCCCCTCTGCTTGATGGATTTTTTTTTCTACATTTGCTTGGAAACCAAGATTGATCAGTTACCTTCCTAGGCCTGAACCTAACTACATCTTTTAATTCTCAATTGATCGAATAGCACACCTTGTTTCTAATATTAAAGAATTCTCCCATCTAGCACAATTGGGTTACACAGGGCTGTAAGCCATTCAACTTCAGGGTTCTCTGATGCCGTGAACATTTCCAACACCACTTCACTTGAGCCTGCCATTTTCTCCTTCTTCTTCATCTTTAGGGCTTTCACAATTTGCTCTTTGAAAAATGTCAAGTTAGATCCTTCTGTCTTCTCACAACAAACATACTTGTTCAATTTCTTCACCTTATTTGTGAAATTCTCCATGTACTTCTTTCAGGTTTCCTTAATCCCAATTACCACCAGGCATGATGTTCCCTCCAGTATTTTTTTTTCAGGCAATTCCCGCATACTATATTCTGTAACTGCTGTTTACTTCATGATACTGAACACATTACTTTTTCATTCCTTTCACTACACAGTTAAATTCTCACCTTCTAGCGATTTTGTTCTTTCACAAGAGCTTTTCTAGCCTTATGCTTCCTTATAGACCATCTTGCCATCTTTTGCCTTCGTTTGCTGCCAGTCCTAATAACATTTCTTCACCTTTGTTCCCTTCTTTTGTATTGTCATTCCATAATCATGTCACCTTGTCTTTGTATACCCACTTCATCCAACTGCAGATTTCTTTTTCAATCAAACACTCTTCATTTACTCCCATTTGCCATTCAGACTCTTTTCTTATTCTTTTATTTATTTCTCATGTTCTACTCCTTTAGCCTCAATATATTCAACTATTCTTAATACATCTGACGGTAACGTTTCCTGCAACTGAGTGATATTGTGATACACAAACTTCTCCATGATTCGCTATGCATTTTTCATCAAGACTACATCTTCTCACCGACCAATAGTCTACCCTGTTACTTACAGCAAAAGGCTGAAATGTTGCCAGCCTGTTTTCTCCTTCTTAAACAAGTGTTGTACAAGATTATGTTCTTACAACATCAAACTCCAGAATCCTGTTGTCCCAGTACAACCGTTTTCCCCTGAGGAACCCCAGACATCACCCTCATCAGCTTATCCCAAAAGTCATCTTTTTGTCTTTATCGCTTCTGCCATCTTGTGGGAGCATATACGAAAACTACATTCAATAGTCTCTCACTAACAATTATCTTAAGTACAAGACATCACCCTTTTCACCTCCACCCATTTTTGAACACACATACACCAACCCCAGCATCACTGCTTCCTGGGTAGAAAAGCTTATCTTCCACAAATCCCACCAAGAATTCTCTTGCCTTTACATGTCTCAATGCTGTCATCTGCACCACATATATCTGTTGCCCTTTTGTTCGACACTTCTACTTTTCCAATTTTTTTCCTTACTCTTCTTCCCATCATGCTCCCAATATTCCAGGTCTTGGTTCTTATACTCTCTCATTCATATCTTTTGGTCACTGAGTTTCCTTCATCTCTGCAGTGTATCCAGTTTAGGACTGTCATAAATCAGCCTGTGGTTTAGCCAGGTTCTTCATCTTCCCATTGGATGTAGACATATTGATGTGCCTGTGGTGTATTGGGGCTGTAACCTGCCCATGCTTTCTAATTCTCATTAAATGGGGTAATGGAACAGAAAAACACTTTAAAGGCCAGAGACCCCTCCTGATTCAAGCCTCTTTTAATCACCTGTGATGACATGCAAGATGGAAGATGATGCTATTTTAAACCCCCTTAATGATTTAACATTGCATCAAGGTCTTTACTAACTGTAAATTGTGCACCATTTATCTTATCAGTTTTAATGGTGACTCTGTCCAAAACAAGCATACATGTCTCTCTATTATAATAGGACCCTGGGATGAGACATGACTTTTTCAGAGAGATACTTTCATGTCCCGCGAGACAAGACTTTGTGCTAAGAGATTTAACCATGCTCAGGGCTGGAAATAAAAGACAAAGAGTAGAAACAAAGTAGAATGTTGTAAAGAATTCAAAAACATTGGTGCGATACACATGAAGAGCAGGTCAGAGATAATGGAAGTACTAAAATTTGAAAGTCTCAAAAAAATGATAGTAAAGATCTTATTAGTGCAAACAAATGGAAATTATTACTCGGTGAAATAGTGGAACAGCGAAAAGAGATTGAATATTTTGTTTGGATTTAAACTTTAAGTCGGAGACTTGTAGATCATCTAATTCATGTTGCCATCAGAGAAAAGTAGTGTTTGTTCCCAATGAAAAAGCGTATCGGCGAGAATTAAAAGATTTGTTGTTTGTTGAAAGTGAAATCCACATGCGGAGTGGCAGAGACGGAAAGTGGCTGGTGTGTAGCGCAGGCTGGGGGGGGTTGCCGAGTGAAGCCCCCTAGTTTATTTTATTTTATTTAAGTCTATTATTATGTTTGAGGATTTTCAGGCCCTGACTAACCAAAACAACCAAAGAAAAGTACAAAATCATGCTTTTGATTTAGGTAGCTGTCAATTTGTATCCGTTCATCATGCATTGCTATACTTTTTAAGTTTAACAGTAACATTGATATCTTTGACTTAATCCTAGCCAATTATGTAGGCTGATTGCGTATAAACTTTTATTGGTTCTTGTTCAAATGTTACCAGCTCGCAAAAGTTGTAGCTTACATTGACTTGATTGTTTTCCCCAGTGAGCAGGTAAGATGGCGTTGCGTGTGTGCTACTCAGGAGTTGCTCTTAAAACTTTCTTTGTTCTTTGCTTGAAAAATGTGTTGGTGAGGCCAGCAGTTGATGTGGGCCCTGTGGCCTGCACATGGATCCCAATGCAGTGAAAGAGAGACAGTACTGTAAAAATTGTCCTTCGGAGAGGCGTAAAACCAAGCCTGACTGTCTGTGGTCATAAAAGATCCCTCGGCATCCTCTGAAAGCAGTACGGTGTACCCTAGTAGCCTGGTTAAATTGTCCCCCTTGTCGTTTTCCATTCTTGTCACCTAATAACCTCCTGTCTCTAAGTGGCTGTGTCTCTCACTCCTTCTCTACCCAATGACTACTGTGTGGTGAGCTTATTGGTGCATGAATGGCTGCCGTCACGTAATCCAGGTAGATGCTACACATTGGTGATGGTTCCCTTTGTGTGTCTGAGTAGGTTAGAAAAGTGCTGTATAAATGTGACTGCCATTCTGTCCATTCCAGTGAGATGTATAAAGGAGCACTGACTAGGTTAAAAATGTAAATTAACGTGACTTTAGCCTTTATGTTTTATAACTTCAACCAAACCAGAAACGAGTTAATTATGTAGTAAGTTTTTTTTTTTGCTTATATCTGTAAAGATGCATTTTTGCAGCCTCCTACCTGAAGTTACTTCCCTGCTGGCCTTTGAAAACAGATCCTGTACTCGGCGCTGTGGAGTGCAAAAAGCAAGTCGACACCCACTGTCTCCCCTCCTACCCCTCAAGCTGGGAAACTAGAGCATGTGTGAGAGTTTGCAGGGCATGCTAGGACATGATACGCTGCCATCTGAAACAAACCCAGAACTTATTACAAAGAACCATTTTGATCCAGCCCACCAGGGACTAAAGTACAGTACAGCCTTAATCAAATGCTGCCTTTTTTTTCCTCTCAATATTATTAATGTGCAGACTCGTCTTTCTTATACTTCTGACATATAGGAATGAGGAATGGAAAACCATGTTCAATGCAGTTTGCTGTCCCCCCACAGTTGTTAGTCCTGCTTTGTGCAGAAACATTTAATATGAAGTAACAATGCAGTACGACATACTGTGTTAGATGCAGGTCACATGACGAAGCAGTGTCAAGAAACACTTAATAAAATATAGCAGTACCAAATAAAATTGTTTGCTTAGGGACATAGTTAATCTTATGAGATTTCTTAATGTACTAAGATACATGGTGTTAATACATTTTGTTTTTCTGTTAATTGTAGCATTCGTTTAATTTCCCTTGCTGCCCAGAAGTTCATCTCTGACATTGCAAACGATGCCTTGCAGCACTGTAAAATGAAAGGAACAGCTTCAGGAAGCTCCAGAAATAAAACAAAGGTATTGTACGGAAAATGTTCAGGCAACGTAACTAACTTGCATTTCACTGAGTGTTGTTCTGTATAATATGCATGTGACAAATAAAGAATCTTGAACTTTGGCATTGCAAACACTCATAGTGTTTTACAACAAGGACATGGTGTGCTGTGCTTTATTACAGAAAAAGTGGTTGGCCTCGCCGCCTTTGTGTGTTTAATCCTTGTTTGTAATGCACAAGAACAGGGGTGTCCAACTCCGGTCCTGGACTACTGCTGTGGCTGCAGGTTTTCATTCTAACACTTTTCTTAGTTGTTGACCAGTTTTGCTCTTTCGCTTTAATTTCAGTTGACTTGTTTTTTTTTTTTTTCCTTAATCAGCAGCTAAACAATAATGAGATACAAAACAAGCCAACACATGACCAGCTAGCTAACCTGTGTCCATCACACAGTGTCTGAAAGGAAAGAAAGGTGAAGGTCTCAGTAATGGTGATCTGCTCAGGTCCAGAAAGCATTTTGAGAGCACTCTTAGGAAAAAGAAAATTGAGAGTTTTGGAAATGTCTACTGTGGTAGAATGAGAGCAGCAACACGCCATGGAAGTAAGTAACAGGGTTAATGAATCGGCTTCTAACTGAGAAGCTGGTTGGCGTGAAATTGGTTGGAGTTTGAGGGTCCAGCTTAGGTGGTCATGTTTTGGCTCACTTCACATCTCATTTCTGTTTGGGTGCCATTTAAGGAAAAAATGAAGCAATTCAGAGAACTGAATCTTAAAACTTTTCACATCATTTTAACTGATTTGTCTTTTAACAGCAAAGACTGGTCACTAATTAAGTAAAGAGTTAGAATGAAAACCTGCAGCCACAGGAGCTCTTCAGGGTCAGAGTAGCACACGCCTTTTAAAGGACAGTGTGATTGATTGACATAGACTGGACTATCTTATGTGTCTACATACACAGTGCTGTGAAAAAGTATTTGCCCCCTTCCTGTTTTTTTTTTTTTGTTTTTTTTTTTTTGCATGTTTGTCACACTTAAATGTTTCAGATCATCAAACAAATTTAAATATTAGACAAAGATAACCCAAGTATACAGAAAATGCAGTTTTTTAAATGATTTTATTCATTAAGGTAAAAAAAAAAAAAACTATCCAAACCTACATTGCCCTGTGTGAAAAAGTAATCCCCTTCCCCCATGCTAAATCATGAAGTAACTGTGGTTAATCACATTTTCTGGAAAGCTGAGTTCAACCTCACTAGCCACACACCCGGGCCCGATTACTGCCAGACCTGTTGAATCAAGAGATCACTTAAATAGAACCTGTCAGACAAAGTGAAGTAGGCCAAAAGATCCCAAAAAGGAAGACCTCATGCCGCAATCTGAAGAACTTCAGGAAAAAATGAGAAACAAAGTAATTGACATCTATCAGTCTGGAAAAGGTTACAACGCCATTTCTAATGCTTTGGGACTCCAGCGATCTACGGTGAGAGCCAAAATCCACAAATGGAGAAAGCATGGAACAGTGGTGAACCTTCCCAGGAGTGGCCCGACTACAAAAATTACCCCAAGAGTGTAGCGACGACTCATCCAAGAGGTCACAAAAGAACCCAGAACCATATCTAAAGAACTGCAGGCCTCACTTGTCTCCGTTAAGGCCAGTGTTCATGACTCAACCATAAGAAAGAGACTGGGCAAAAATGGCATGTGTGGCAGAGTTCCAAGGTTAAAACAACTGCTGACTGAAAAAGAACATAAAGATTTGTCTCACTTTTGCCAAAAAACATCTTGAAGTTCCCCAAGACTTTTGGGAAAATATTCTGTGGATTGGTGAAACAAAAGAACTTTTTGGAAGGTGTGCGTCCCGTTACATCTGGTATAAAAGTAACACAACATTTCAGAAAAAGAACATTATGCCAACAGTCAAACATGGTGGTGGTAGTGTGATGGTCTGGGGCTGTTTTAGGACCTGGACGACTTGTGAGTGATGGAGCCATGAATTCTACTCTCAACCAAAAAATCCTGAAGGAGAATGTCTGGGCATCATTTTGTTACCTTGAACTGAAGTGCTCTTGGGTTCTGCAGCAGGACAGTTATCGAAAATACACTAGCAAGTCCACCTCAGAATGGCTTAAAAAAGAAAAAAAAAAATGAAGGTTTTGGAGTGGCCTAGTCAAAGTCCAGACTTGAATCCAATTGAGATGCGGTTCATGCTCGTAAACACACCAGTGTGTCTGAATTGCAACAATTCTGCAAAGAAGAGTGGGCCAAAATTCCTCCACAGCGATGTGAAAGACTCCTTGCCAGTTATTGCAAACGTTTGATTGCAGTTGTTGCTGCTAAGGGTGGCTTGGTGGCACAGCCATTATTAGGTTTAGGGGGGCAATTACTTTTTCACATAGGGCCGTGTAGGTTTGGATAGCTTTTTTCCTTAATGAAAGCATCACTTGAAAACTTCATTTTGTGTTTATTTGGGTTATCTTTGTCTAATATTTAAATTTGTTTGATCTGAAACATTTTAATTGTGACAAACATGCAAAAAAAAGAAATTAGGCTGGGGGCAAATACTTTTCCCAGCCTTGTTTTTTAAAGACTTAAATGCCTGAAAGGGACTGTGGGAAGTGTTTAAATGTATTATCAGCTTTTATATTTTTTTACTCAATACATTCTTTACTCCTAGGATAAAAAGTACACACTGACAATGGAAGACCTGAGTCCAGCACTTGCTGAATACGGCATTAATGTCAAGAAACCTCATTACTTTACGTGAGGTTGGAATGATGGAAAAAGCAAGGTATCAAGCTTCACCAAGCCAACATATTTTATGCAGACAAATTAATTTTTTTTTTTTTTTAATTTGTTGAGTTTCTTTGTTAAACTGCTTGTAAAAATTAAAGTTGGGAAAACAATTAAAACCCTTTTTGTATTTTTTAGAATTGCTTATATTTCTTGTGTATTTTTTAATGCTTTGGATCAAGCCCTGCGATTTGGAAATACTGGAGCTAATTTCACTTGTAATTAGTAATCGGCAGTAAGCAAATGTCGGAGAGTTCACTTTGCCGTGAGTTGGGTGACATCCATGACAATGTTCAGGAACTTCATCAAACGTCATTGAAGTCAATGAGGAAAGAGAAACCAAACTAGTTTTGAGTGGGTTACAATGGTCTTAAGTGTCCCTGAAGACTAGGAAAATGCCTGCCAACTATGCTTGACGAATTGCTGTGGCTGAAAATGGTGCACCACTGTACCTCAAACAACAAAAGATGCAGACAGAACAATTACTGCAAACAAAGTAAAATAAATGGCCACAAACTAGAAATCGGCTGACAATATATCGTCTGTCTGTCTGTATGCTCCCTATGCAATCCTACACCCTTTGACTGATGTGGACCAAATTTGGCATAGTTACTCCCTAGGACAATAGTAACAAGATATAGACCACTTTGGAACCCAAGATTTTGACCTCTGGGTTTCTGCTTTAATGCCAGTGTCACCTGCTGACCGAGAGCAATTTTTACAATCCTACACCCTTTGACCAATCTGGACCAGAGTTTGTGTAGTTGCCCTCTAGGACCATACAAATAAGAGAGACCCCCCTTTGGAAACCAAACTTATGACCCTGGGGATCTCAAAAGTGTTTTTTGTTTTTGTTTTTTTAAATTTAATACTGTGTGCTGCTCCAATATACTCTAATATCAATTTTATTGTGCTTTTGCAGTTGGTGGTGGGTGAGGCTTAAGCAGGAGTGGAAGTGCAGAGTTACATAAAACACACTCAAAAGATGGTTTAACACCCGATGTGTTGACTTTTCTTCATAATTTTAAGCGCTACAAACTGGCCACCTTGGACTAAGAGGGTGAGTCAGACACAACAGTGTCCGTGGTTAAAACCCAACAAGGAGTTAACATAATTCTGGAATACATTTGGACCAAAAAAGAACAAATTCTTGACTTGCAAGAACAGAAACAATGATGGAGATGCAGTGTGGATGACGGATCAGACAGCTAGCAATAACAACAGAGTCACTATTTAAAAAAAGACATAAACCTTCATTTTCTTTCCTTAATCCATACTGCAAATATACTCGGGCAACGCTGGGCAATTTGGCTAGTATCAATCTATCCATTATATAGTGCCTTTCATAACTATCTATTTTTTATCCAGTGCCTTTCGCATCTATCAATTATATATTCTTTCATATCTATTATATAGTGCCTTTCATAACGATCTATTTATTATATAGTGTATTTCATATCTATCTATCTATCTATGAAATCCTAAGCCTTAAAGTGCAACGCTTTTATGTCACATTTTTTGTCACTTTAAATTGGACTTATTTTAAAACCTGCATATATATGTTTGGCATCATTCTTTTCAGAATTAATCAAACGTTAATGTGGTGTTGTTAGATTTTCAGATTCTTATTCCATTTTTAAATTATAAACTAAAAAATATCAAGAACTCCTGTCCGTGAGACAAGACTTTGTGCCAAGAGATTTAACTACGCCCGGGGCCGGAAATAAAAGCCAAAGAGTAGGACAGCTGCTGTACAGGCTTTTAAATGTTTGAAGTGCCGTGACAGGAGGAGGAGCCGCAGCAGCTGATCGAGCAAAGAGGAGGTAAAAAAAAATAAAACCTTTGTCTCCTGTTGTATCACCGTTTAAGAGGGTGTTTTGGAGGAGCGACCATGTCTCCTTGGGGTGCGTTCAGCCCCCCCTCTTCACAACGCGAGTGGCAAGGACGCAAAGTGACTGGTGCGTTGCCCAGGCTCCTGGGGTTGGTGAGTGAAATGAGCGGAGGGCAAACCCCCTAGTATAGACATAAAGTTGTGCTCAGAGAGTTTGAGTCTTGGGGCACAAGCATACATGGGCTATACCATGAAGTGGCTGGGTGGTCCCGGCTCTTTTCATCGTTTGAAGTTGCAGCTCTGGGTGCAGCCAGCATTTTTTTTTTCTAATCTATCTACTGATAGTTTGCACATGAAGAACATAGAAATGTTATTATTTCCCAGGGTCTCCTGTGTTTTTGGGCTTGTTGAGAAGAAGGCCTCCTTTTAGGCTTGTTTTGACTGGTGGTGGCCCTTGCATGTATAATTAACCACATGCTGCAGTGACTAGTCACCGAGCAAACACACAGAGCTCGGCAGTACTCATAATGTTCTCACTATGATCAAGTCATGTATCCTTTTTTTCTTTTCTTTATAAATCCATGGCGGAAATGAGTGCAAGGACTGAATTGGATTGATGACATCACACATGTGCGAAACAGATTGGGCAGCGACCTTACAGTAAGCGTGTGTGAAAATTCTGTGATGTCACACTGGTCTTCCAAAGCATCATGGGGTGCTGGGAAAAATAATGCTTGTCTAATCCAGACTGGGGTGGAGTGGTGGCTTTGAGGCTAGGGCTCTGCACTGGCAATCGGAAGGTTGCCAGTTCAAATCTTGTAAATGCCAGAAGGGTCTGTACTCCATTGGGCCCTTGAGCGAGTCCCTTAACCTGCAAGTGCCCTGTCCTGGGTATCACGTTAACCTGCATCCGGCCCTCCACGTAGCAGGGGTTGGTGTCCACTGTAAAACCTCACACTGTTCCACTCCATTCGAACCAGTGTACTGCTGAGGTGTCACCCATTGCATGGCTGCGCTTGGGTCCAAATTTGGGATCCTGGGTGCTGCAGCACACTATCCGTGCACGCTCCCAACCTCTAATCCGGCCTGATACCCAAGTTTCCAGCAAAATATTTGGTGAATAAGTTCGCTGATGAACACCACATATTTGCTGTGAAGAATGCTTTGGTGAGTTTCGCCTATCGACATTATTTGTATACGTTTCTATACGTTTAGCATTCGTTTGCTCAGAGGTTGATGCGCTTGTTCCTTCCTGAGCAGCTCTTCTTTTCTCCACCCTAGTGGCCCGCTTCTTCTCTTCTTCCGTCGGCATCTTTTTGCAATGCCGACGATTAAAACTGATTGAGTCGGTGTTTGTGTTGCAATTACTTAAGCTGGCACTTAAGTCTTCAGTCTGCCTCAAGAATGATTTAAGACAGTGGTTCTCAAACTCGGTCCTGGGGACCTCCTGTGGCTGCAGGTTTTTGTTCCAACCAGATTCACAATTGGTGATAATAATCGATAACAACTGATCTCATTTAATTTGCTGTCTGTTTCACTCTTCTCTTATTCTGTATTCAGAAAAACACAACAGTATGGATATTACATTTAGAAATATCTTTTTTTTTCCTAAAGTTATAAATGCTTAACTCTCTTTTGTTGTCTTCCTATTATTTTCCCCTTTTCCTGTGTAGTTTGCTCCCTTCATTTAACCCTAATAGTGACAATTAACAACCAGCATAGCAGACAACCAGGATGATGAAAGCAGCAATGACTTCAGTGTCAGACCCGATAATTAGTAAATAATTAAATAACCAGAACACATTGAAAATACTGTTTACGACTTAAAAAGAACTATATTCCCCAAATAACTGCTTATTACATTTTAATAAAAATCTAAATTGTAATTTCTACATTGACTCCAAAACACAGAAACTGAGAAACAATGACTTGCTTCATTAGGCTGAGAGTCCAATGAAAAACAGACGTTGGTTGGAACAAAAACCTGCAGCCACAGGGGGTCCCCAGGACCGAGTTTGGAAACCACTGATTTAAGATTTGTAAAGGTAGTGGAAGTGACAACGAAGGTGGTACGGAGTGAGAATGGCGCCTGTACACATGTGCCACATGGCCACCCTGCTGTGCGCTGCCGAGAGCTGATTCTACAATAAAATAAAATAAAATAAAAAGAGTAATAAAAATCAGTCAGTCAGTCATTATCCAACCCGCTATATCCTAACACAGGGACACGGGGGGCCTGCTGGAGCCAATCCCAGCCAGCACAGGGTGCAAGGCAGGAACAAACCCGGGCAGCGGGTACCACAAACCGGGCACCACAGCGTAATAAAATTCATTCCTAACCGAAAGAGGACAGTGGAGATGACAGAGTATATGCGTACCAAATTTCAGGTCAATAGTTTAAACGGTTTGTGAGCTACAGGTGATTTAAATCCTTGGACAGACAAACAGACAGCCACGGTAGCGTATTATATAAGAAGATATAAAATCCATTGTCTGGCTGTCTGTATGTCTGTCCGCTTTTCACGAGAGAACTACTTAACGGATTTAGATCGGGTTTTTTTCTATAATTTGCTTGGACATTCCGGTTGATTTTGTGACTTCTCTCATTTCGCTATGTATCACAGTTCGCTTGCAGTACTGATTTATTTACGCAGATCTGAGAAACACGCAGTGGGAGGGGCCTTCGTCACTCACTCGCCGGCTTCGGGGTTTGTTTCTTAACTCCGCTTAGCTAGCGAACGAGAGAACAATTGAATTCAACTTTGTTTGATACTTAAAATAAAGAGTTGCTTAGGTCTTGATGAGTTTGAGTCCGGATACTCTTAAGTGTATGCCACATTGAAAAATAGATTGCAATTCAGATTGTGGATCGTGATTTTGTGTTAAAAAAGATCGTGATGTGATTTTTTTGAAAGATTGCCCACCCCTAATTTGACTAATCAAGTTTTCAAATTTATGTAGGACTAGCAAAATACCCGCGCTTCGCAGCAGAGTAGTGTGTTAAAGAAGTTATGAAAAAGAAAAGGAAACATTTTAAAAATAACGTAACATGATTGCCAATGTAATTGTTTTGTCACTGTTATGAGTGTTGCTGTCATCAAGGATTTGATGATCATTATTTCTTTCAATCAGGGTCGTATTTGGAGGACGTGTTGTGTTCAAGTTACATTCCGTGTTTGTCAACCGTTGTAAAGATAAGAGGTTTCATTCATTGACGTGTTCACCACCCAAATCGGTACTCGTGAATGTAAAAAGTTTAACAGGCATTCCCGGTATTAAGTTGTGGATTTGCCTGTGAATATTTAGCTGCAGCGTGTCTATGAACTTTATTTAAACTTAAGCTTTACACCTTGCTTTCCTACTGATATGTCTACAAAGGCTTGTTCAGATTCAGAGGGTTGCTCCTTTCTTACTGCATCAATAAACAGCTCGTCTTCCTCTTTATCTGAGACATCACACACTGCATGCACGGGTTTACCTTTCCCAGTCCTACAAACTTTAGCAAAGTGGTTCAATGTACCACAATTTTTAAACTGTCTTCCTTTAGCTGGACATTTGACTTTTTCCACCGTGTGCTTTGTTTCCACAGTAGCTGCACTTATGAATATGCTGGTATGCGTCACTCGCTTCATATTCTTTTGCTGCCTTCTCAATTGTTTAATGCGTTTTTTGTTCAACGCTCTTTGGAGCTCTTGCTTGTTGTCTGCGTACTGCGTTCACAGTCAGTTCACGTGAGCCGCTCGGAGTACATGCATCGAAGGTTGTCAGCTGTGCTTGTGCTATCTCATGTGATCTCGCAATGTCCACGGCTTTATTTAATGTTAGCTCAGACCCGGCACTTAAAAGTTTCTCTCGCACTTTCGCTGAGTTTGTGCCAAACACTAGTCTATCCCTGACCATCTCATCTTCGTTTGCATAAGCACAGTCCCTCACCCGCGAATATTTAGCAGCAGCGTGTCTGTTGGATTGCTGCTGACGGACGGCCTTATATGGGCAGACACTCAATTACGTGGGAGGCGTGACGATGAGGGACGCAAATCCGCCTCACACGGCGACCGAGCTGCAGGCTATGGCCATATATATATACGTAAGTAGGTTCCAGTTATGACCGTTACGCGAAGAATTTCGAAATGAACCCTGCTTAACTTTTGTAAGTAAGCTGTAAGGAATGAGCCTGCCAAATGTCAGCCTTCTACCTACACAGGAAGTTGGAGAATTAGTGATGAGTCAGTGAGTCAGTGAGTCAGTCAGTCAGTGAGTCAGTGAGTCAGTGAGTCAGTCAGTGAGGGCTTTGCCTTTTATTAGTATAGATTCACTAACCCTTTGGCAAGCTACTTGGAAAGAGGTAGTCTGTATTTTGTTATGGACCAGTACTAGTCAGTCAGTCAGTCAGTCATTTTCCAACCCGCTATATCCAACACAGAGTGCAGGGCAGGAATAAACCCCGGGCAGGGCGCCAGCCCACCGCAGGGCACACCCACACACTAACACGACAATCGCCAATGCACCCAACCTGCATGTCTTTGGACTGTGGGAGGAAACCCACGCAGACACGGGAAGAACATACAAACTCAACGCAGGGAGGACCCGGGAAGCGAATCCAGGTCTCCTTACTGCGAGGCAGCAGCGCTACCACTGCGCCACCATGCTGCCCCAGTATTAGTCTCTTTTTTTAATTTTTGAAACGTTCTTAATTTTTTTATTATAGGCAAAAACTGAAAAAGTACTTTTACTCCAAAGCGTTGTATCCTTCTCAATTTCTAGGGAGTTTATGAATTATCAATCAGTGACACTCCATCATTAAACAGAGAGTATTTATTTTTATTTTAGGTTTAAAATGTCTTGTTTTTAAAAATTTTGTTTAAACTGAAAAATGTAAAGTGTTAATCGTATGATTTGTATGAATTAATTTGTAATAAATGCATTTTTTTTTTACACAGCTCAGAATGTTCCTTTTTGTTTCATTGTTTTCATAGAATACCGAGCCTCATCAAGTTTTCTGTTTGAGTGCCTTCAATCTTCTTATTTGTTTAATATCGTGTCCACAGCGCACCTTTTCTTACACATTGGGGCATTAAATCAGAATGTCAGTATTTCAGTGCCTAACATCAATAAATTGAATGCATTAACAGTTGATGTTTGTATTTGAATATATAAAATTTGATAGCTCTTATTGTTTTCTGAGCCTCACAGGTCTTATTAGCTAAGTATTGATGTTATGTGCCTGTGTGTAAGGTTGGCATCCATTCAGCACAAATCTCTGATGGTGCTGATGTTCTTGTATTTATCTGTCTTTTTCCAAAGTGACTAACAACATTTTCCAATTGGATCCCAGGCCAGTGGTGTGACTTGCTTGTAGTCCGTGTCTGTAGCAGGATTTAAACCCACAGCCTTGGGTTTTGAAGTCTAAAGCCTTAACTACTATGCCACACGGCCTGTTCTTTGTGCGGGGGATTGGTGGTGGGGGGTCCAGCTTAGTTTGATAGAAGCAGTGTGCCAGCAGCCTGCTCTCTTCAAACATTTCCGTTTGACACAAGTAGGTTTCGAGGCAGCACAATAAGTGGTAGTGCCTCGCAGTAAGGAGACCAGCGTTTGCACCCCGGGGTCCTCCCTTCATGGAGTTTGCAGTGCTCAACACTTCTGCTGCACGGGCATGACAGGGCAGCACTCAACATCGCTTGCTGTGCCGTTCTGACAACACAGCATTCGATATCACCTGAAAATGAAGAATTATTTTTTTTTTTTTTGCCACCAACCGCATGACTTCAGTGGAATCAAAGACCATCCCACCATTTTGAAGAATTGTGCACCATTTCAAGGAGCCATAAGTGGCTGCTGGAGGATTCCAGCTTGTGCAGCTTTTAAGGATAGTGAGCTACCTGAAAGAGCTTTGGAAAGAGCAACAAATCCACATTGGCACTCAGCACTGGCACTACAAAATTATTGTTGTTGTACTAATCCACATTGAGGCAGAGCTCCCAAATTGAGGCCAAGGCTACAAAGACTGTTTCTGACCTACAGTGACCCTGAGTTGGATTAAGTGGAATGAAAAATTAAGACGTGATATACTGTACTTTTTGAATGTACAGTAAATGGATTCAGAGACTCAGCATACCATTTGTATACAATATATCATGCATTCTCCAAGTGAAATAACGGATATAAAATATCATGTTACAAAGATAACGGGCCATGCAATGAGCATTTTCTTTTCTGGGCTAATTTAACTGAAAGACAGACGCGCACGATGCAGCTAGAAGTAAACCCAATGCCCACAAACACTGACGCGTCTCATGATCGGCGTACCTTGCAAATATGGCGTATTCAAGTTTGTAGACGTCACGCCTTAGTGCCAATCTCTGCGGTTTACAGACTCGATCCGGAAATGTTTATGGCTGGTGACTCCGCCCACTATGAGGTAGTAGTCACAGTGAGAGTTGGGAATTTAGACCTTGGAAGATAGTGTGAGTGTGTGTGTGTGTTTTTTTTAATATTCTTAATTTCCGAAAGTGTTAACTTCACGGAAGTACGAGGAAACTTCGCATTTTTGACGCCGCTCAGTTCACATTCTCTAGCGGGGTCTCTAAAGAGGTAATGGCGTTGGTCTTTCTGCGCGTGTTTGCCTGTTGTTGAGCACGGGAGTGGCGGCGCTCGGGAGCCGGCCTGCTGGCTGCTTCTGTAGTCTGCTACCGGGGGAGGTCCGTGCTTTCGCCTCCGACGCTTCCGCGTTTTTGTCGCCGCTTTTGGGGTTTGAAGTGGTGGCTGCGCAAGGATCTTGTGCAGGACTGTCTCTCTCGAAACGTGTCTTCCGTCTGTTTTGGCTGACGTGAACTGTTGGAGAAGTGTAGGAGCTCCACTTTAGGTCTCGTGTTGTGTTGGCAACTGCAAATCGAAGGCTGACATGCAGATGTGGTGTCACCGCTGGGAATGGTATTGCTTTAAGATGCATCTACCAGTCTTTAGTAATTGTCTAATTTTCCTTTTGCTCAATGCACGACAGACTTCGTCAGAAAGTCAGTTGACTGATTTCCTTCAAGGAAGACACTCGAGACTGACGCCGTTTTTGTTTTTCCTGTATTGTCACACGGTGAACGACATCCACACAAAGTTTTAACAAGTGATGTAAAACATTTTTTCCTTCACTGAGAGGATTCAAATTTTGAGTGTTTTAGCCTGGGAACGTATGGGTTCCATGTGTTGGAGAAGAACTAAATTGAATGGCAGTACCTTGTTTGTCAACAACATGGGGAAGCAGTGGGGAAATACATAAAGCGCCTCTTATCGTGCATTTGAATTTAATACGTAACCTTCAAAGTCACTGTGTGTCCAAAATCAGTGTAGACCGCAGAACTTTAAAGAAAAGTATACATTGTAACACTCTCATGCTGCAGCGTAAGGTAAGTTTCAATCCAAAGTAAAACTTGCACCTTTGAATTTCTGGGTAGGAAATATAGAATCTGAATACTCCTGAAACTGACAGGTACAGGGGAGGGTTTTTAAGGAATCAACAGAAGTTGGGACACTTGTGCAACTTGTTTGCTTCAACTTGCAAAGCTTAATTTACCTTATTTGCTGCAGAGCATCTGTAGGTTGTAGACAGTTATATGTTCCCTGAAGAAGACCGATGTGTAATTTTCTGAAATTTACCTTTTAAGTTTTTGCTACCCTAAACTTAAATTGTGACCTCTGGCAGTTTACGGCTTACCGTTTTTTCTATTTCTTCATTGCATTTCAACTGATTCAATTTGAAGAAAAACTCAGGTGTTCTAAAACGTTTGACAGGTAATGTACTTTAACGTTATCTGTATTAAAATGTAGATTAAATATTAAAATCAGTCCTCCTTACTTTACTCTATAGTTGAGTTTCATCCAGAATATATTGAATCATTGCTGTGGAACATGCATAGCATACAGGCTCGTGCAGAGTGGTAACAAATTAAATGTATTGTAAGTAATTGTAAGGTATTACATATAGGAAGTAAAAATGTTAGATTTGAATACGTAATGGGAGATCTGAAACCTGAGAAGGACGCAAGAGTCATAGTGGACTCATCTACAACCCAGCAGCGTTCAAAGCCATAAAGAAGGCTAATGGAATGTTAGGTTAGATAGCATGATGTGTAAAGACAAAGAAGGTTATCCTTAAAGTGTACAATGCACTAGTGAGGCCTCACCTGGAGTACTGTGTGCAGTTTTGGTCTCTGGGCTACAAAAAGGACATAACAGTGCTAGAAAAAGTCTAGAGAACAGCGAGTAGGCTGATTCTAAGGCTGTAGGGTATGGGTTATAAGGGAAGACTGAAAGAGTTAAATCTTCTCTGTTTTAGCAATCTTAGATTAATACGTGAGATGATTAAAGTATTTAAAATTATGAAAGGAATTAGTACAGTGGGTTGAGACTTGCTTTAAAAGGAGTTCAATAAAGGACATGGGGCATAGTTGGAAACTTAAGGGTATGTTTCATAATAACGTTGCTAATTGTTTTTATTCACACATGGAATAAGTTACTGAGTTTCCTCCCACAGTCCAAAGACATGCAGGTTAGGTGGATTGGCGATTCTAAATTGGCCCTAGTGTGTGCTGTGTGTGTGTGTGTCCTGCAGTGGGTTGGCACCCTGCCCAGGATTGGTTCCTGCCTTGTGCCCTGTGTTGGCTGGGATTGGCTCCAGCAGACCCCTGTGACCCTGTGTTCGGATTCAGTGGGTTGGAAATTGGATGGATGGATGGATAAGTTACTGAGTAGCGTGGTAGACAGGAGGACTCTATGAACATTCAAAATCTCACTTTATGTCGTTTTGGAAGAATTAGGTAGATGGGATTGGCAAGCTTTTTTGGGCTGAATGACTTATTCTAGGCAAAAGGTTTTTAAGTTCTCGTATTCTTAATTTTGCACCATGTCTTAGGGAAAAACGTTTTTCAGTAGTGCATTCTAGTTAGGAAAAAAGTATGGGGAGACGGGATCTACTGATTTATTAGGCAGCACCTTGGCAGGATGAATGCTTAGTGCTGGCCAATCGGGTGTTGATTTCCTGTCGTCAGATGGTTTGAGTTTAATGAGCATGAAGGTAAGTGTTTTGCAGTGGGAATAGATAGGCAGAGAAGATAATACTTTATTTGTCCACAAGGAGAAGTTGAAAGTTTACAGAAACTCCAATGTTTGGAAGGTCTGTAGCATGATAGGAAGTTTATACATTTTTGAACTTCCCTTTGATTTTTAAAGGTTACATGCATAGGTACACCAACATTATTGTTGGTGATTTCCACTTAAAAAATGCAAGGAAGAGATTCAGTACCAGTAACAAAAATTACAAAAAGAAACGTAAAGCTCCATCTGTGGGAATCGCCGTAAAATCTAGAATATAATAGTAATATCACTGCAAATGTCAAACATGTTAGTAGTGCAGCAGAGTTAAGAGGTATTAATCACACCCATTTCATTTGTCATCCCTCTCTTTTGAACTTTTAGTTTTTCATTCAAACACACACACATACACACAGTCATCTAAAAATGAATGCTTGTTGGGTAAACATGAAGCATTAAAGTAATTGTCCATCTACATAAAATTTTAAAGTGACAATGATAACAACAACATTTATTTATATAGCACATTTTCGTACAAATAATGTAACTCAAAGTGCTTTACATGATTAGGAAAAGAGAAAAAAAAAGACAAAGTAAGAATTAAAATAAGACAACACTAATTAACACAGAATAAGAGTAAGGTCTGATGGCCGGGGAGGACAGAAAAAACAACAAAAAACTCCAGAAGGCGGGAGAGAAAAAATAAAATTTGCAGGGCTTCAGAGGCCATGAGACCACCCAGTCCCCTCTGGGCATTCTACCTAACATAACAGAAAGAGTCCTCTTTGTATTTAGGGTTCTCATGGAAGGACTTGATGATGGTGGTCATGTAGACTTCTGGCTTTAATCCATCAATGTAGGAACATCACGGTGTTTTGATTAGGTGGTGGTGGCGCAGGTCGCCACCACAGAAAACCGGGAAAAGAAACAGAAGAGAGAGTAGGGGTCAGTATGGATTTTAGAGCCACCATGAATTATAATGATAATAAATTGAATATACATAGTATCAGGATTAAATTAAAATGAAGTTATGAGAAGGCCATGTTAAAGTAATGTGTTTTCAGCAGTGTTTTAAAGTGCTCTACTGTATCAGCCTGGCGAATTCCTATTGGCAGGCTATTCCAGATTTTAGGTGCATAGCAGCAGAAGGCCGCCTCACCACTTCTTTTAAGTTTCGCTCTTGGAATTCTAAGGAGACACTCATTTGAGGATCTAAGGTTACGATTTGGAGTGTAAGGTGTCAGACATTCCGATATATAAGATGGTGCGAGATTATTTAAGGCTTTATAAACCATAAGCAGTATTTTAAAGTCAATCCTGAATGACACAGGTAACCAGTGTAGTGACATCAAAACTGGAGAAATGTGTTCGGATTTTCTTTTCCTAGTTAGGATTCTAGCAGCTGCATTCTGCACTCGTTGTAATCGATTTATGTCTTTTTTGGGTGGTCCTGAGAGGAGTGCGTTACAGTAATCTAGACAACTGAAAACAAAAGTGTGAACTAATTTCTCAGCATCTTTCAATGATATAAGAGGTCTAACTTTTACTATGTTTTTTAAGTGAAAAAATGCTGTCCTAGTGATCTGATGAATATGCGATTTAAAATTCAGGTTACAGTCTACATTTACCCTCAAGTTCTTTACCTCCATCTTGACTTTTAATCCTAATGCATCAAGTTTATTTCTAATAACCTCATCATATCCAATCACTAAAATTTCTGTTTTCTCTTTATTTAGCTTCAGAAAATGAGTATTCATCCAATTAGAATCACAAGTAAAAAATAAAGCATGAAAGGTAATAAATACTTAAACATCATGACAACTTCATGACTTGCAATACACATGGTGTTGTATGGTGCTGTAGAAATGTGTCCTTCCTGTATGATTTTCTGTATAGTTGAAAGTTTGTCATATATAGTTGAAGTAAATATCGTCTGATACTCAGAAAATAACAAAGTGATACATATTTAATTAGGTTATAGAGGAAATGTAAGTATTAAGCAATGCCTTATATGAAAAAGTTACTTGTTCTTTGGACACTGGCTACACCAGATTTTGTAGCATTTCAGTAAGTCCACACGTCTCCTCTAGTAATTGAATAGCCTTGCACAGTGTTGTGGAGAAATTGAAGTGCACTCTTTCTTGCAGAACTGCTGAAGATGGTATCTGCATGATGTTTAGCTCTAGAGGTTGGCTGAGTTTTTCTAATATTTTGTTTCCTTCAGCTTTAGAAATGTAGATGTGCTTGTGGGATTTGGACCATTATGTTGATGTATAGCCCAACTGCATTACAACTTATGGACATGGGTAACCCAATGTTCTCATGGAGAATCCTATCGTACTTAGCAGATTTCATGGTTCCTGCAGGACAGCCAAGTCAACCAGGTCCTTATCTTTAAGCCAAACTATAACATGCTTTTTCTAGCAGCCAGTTTTTCCTTTGACGCAATATTATTACTGTGGAATCCAGCGTTATCTTTTTTTCTAGATTTAACAGGGCACATTCTAACCCATATGTTCCCCCTAAGTTTTCCTGAACTTTTCAGAATGGCATAAAGGCAATGTAGTCAACTTATTAGTGAGATGTTTTTTCTGCATTGCTACTCTATTCTGGAGTCCTTTTTTACCCATCACTTTTTATGGTGGAATCATAACAATTTATCTGAAGTGCAAGGAGTTTATAGGTCCTTGTATGTATTTCTAGGCTTCTTTGTGATTTCATGGGAAAAAATATATCTTGCCATTAGAGAGATTCCACAGAATGACTGGTTCCCTGAAGACTGACTACTTTTACAAACTTTGCCATTTTCTTTTAGTTTGGCTACAACTGTCATTCAGTGGACTTAAGAGACTTATAAATAACTTGCCAGAATCACAGATGCCTTCCCGTTTTTCCAGATGTTTTCAGGTTTATCGCTTGATGTATCATTATATGCTTGGTGCTAGCCACTTCACTCAGAGGGTAAGTTAGGCTGATTTACATTGAGTAGGATGGGGCCGAATGAGGCCTGAATCTTTATTTAAAAAAAAAAAAAAAAAAACTGTAAAATTTAGTTTTCTTATAAAGTAGCCCTTACTTCAGCCAGGAGGCAGTCGCTTTCTCACACCTTAGGATTTGCATGTTGGATTGGTTACCTTGCCTAGAAAACAAGTCAAAGAAGAACCAAACTTGGGTATATACTTATGACTTTGGCTTCTCTTTCACATACTATAGCTCACCAAAAGATATGTAAAAATATGCAGTAATTCTGAAAATCAGGTACTTTCTGCTTTGTGATGTCAGTTGTATGCTTTGATATACTATCATGATGCTTCTTACATGTGTACACTAAGAATGCAAATATTTGAAAACAAGGTATATTTTAGAGGACAGAAACTGCTAATAAACACTTGACGTTACTATTAAACTTTATTAGCTTGCCCTTAGAGTACTAGGTGTGTACTTGGTCCAGAAAAGGAACATTTTGGTCATTGGATTCTTCTTTACATTTCATTCAGACGTACTGTGTGTGTATATTTATAAGCGTGTTTTGAGCTCTGTATTCCACAATTAAAACTGGAAACAGTCACTTACCAAAGCACTCTTGACACCAGAATTGTAGGAAATAAACTTGAAAGCACAAAAGAACTTAGTCCATCTTCGGTAACAATTTTGCGCTTTGTCATCTTACAGTTAAATTCAAAGACATCGTCCTCAGACCTGCTTTCATGTAGGCGCTGAGAAAGACTTTTTACAGTGGAGAAACAAGCAACTATAAAACCCTTTACTACAGTGAAGTATGATACTTGTGTGTTAAGGCAGTCAGTCTGGCGTTTTCTGCTTGTTACCAAATCATCCTTAAAATAGAAAATCACAACTTTCTTCTCTGCATATATGTGTATGTATAATATACAGTATATATATATATATATATATATATATATATATATATATATATATATACATAGCCCACCACCCTCAGGGTTAAGTGAGCTTATAAATAAAAAATCTGTTCTTCTAGGTAGCACTTTGAGCTACACCATTTTCAGCTTAATTTCTTAATTAAGATTATATTTTTTAATTAACAAGATTATTTTAATAACGGTTTGATTTTTTTTTTTTTTTCGAGAAGCAATTCTACAACTTTTTCCATTAATGTGTTTATTTTATAAACCCCACTTGACTCAATTTAGGGTCAGGTGTGTTAAATGGTCTGGGAGTAGCTTTGGTCAAAACACAGAAACCAATCCTGGGTTAGAGACCAGAATACCACCTGTACTTTGTGCTTAATGTTATTAATTATTTATAACAATGATGCATTATTAAATCATTTTGATTTCATTAAGCAAGCAGTTTTAATCACATTTAAAAAGTCAACTCTGTATTAACCAATGTAGAGGCCAGAGAAGGAGGTTGAAAAAATACTAACAACAAACCAGTACAAATTTAATGAAGCAACAATACACTTCAAATACATTTTACTAAAATACAATCTATTATTTAGAAGCACCTTTATAATAGTTTAGAGTACTAAGCATCTCATACTGTAAATTTGTTAGCTTAGTTATTCATGTTTATTTCTTTTGATTGCATTGGAACAATACAAAAAACATAAAACTGAAAAAGTCAAATTTAATATCAATCCACACAGAAAAATATTGGCACCCTCATCTTAATATTTGGTCAGATACACTTTGGAAGCAATAAGTGAAATTAATTGTTTCAGTTAACCATGAACTTGCACCTTACACCTCTCTACTGGGATTCTGGACCGCTCTTCTTTTACCAAGTGCTCCAGGTCTCTCAGGTTTGATGGGTGCCCTTTCCCAACTGATGCTTTGAGATCTCTCCAGAGGTATTCTATGGGATTTAGATCTGGCATTGCTAACCACTTTAGAACTCTCTATGTTGTCAGTGGGGTCCTTCTACCATGGCATAGCATTTCATTTGGATGATGACGGATAGTGTAAACTGACACTGTTGTACCCTGTGTGTCTGCAGGTCAATTTGAATTTTTTGGAAAGTTGATTGAGGTTCTTTATCCACCATTCAGACAAACTTTTGTTGCAATCTTCTGACACTTTCTCTTGCATCCACATCCAAGGACACTAAACATCTTAATTATGTTCTGCATGGTGGACACAGGAACATTCAGATCTTTGGAGATGGATTTTTAGTCTTGAGATTGTCCATGCTTTTCCACAATTTTGGTTAACAAATCCTTGGGCAATTCTTTGCTCGTATTTCTTTTCCCCATGCTCAATGTGGTACACACAGACACAAAGATTGAGTCAACTTTTCTCTAAAAGAAATGCAGGTCTTCCAATATTAATGGCCAAGGTGGTGTGTATTATGTTTGTGTATATATAATTTCTTGAGGTATGGGTTTTATGAGTGACAAATGGAATTTAGAACTCAGTTGAATGATAAACTTCTATTGTTTTTTGATAATAAATATCTCTTATAAGTTATTTTGTATGTCTTGTAATCTGTCTCTTTTATTGTGTTGGGTGTAAAAAGTGGTTTTGTTAACCAGCACCAAATAACTAAATAAATAAAAGAGCTAAATAAATACTGAGAACACCTGGGAACAGTCATAGCAATCTTTGTACCGTAGTTCTGCAGCATGACTGCTACTCTTTAGGACGGGGTCCTGGAGGACTATACGCTATATGTTGGTATTGTAGTCCAATTTTTAAATTAAAATCTGGTTATTATGCTTCATTTTAGTTGCCTTGTTTAAGGTTTTCATCTCTTAATTGCTTGTTTTAGTTTTAAGCATTCACTGTTTTTAGCTGCTGTTTTCCTTAACCTGCTGCCAATTAATGACATGCAAATGAAAAAGTAATCATTTGTTCATTTAATTTGGTCCCATTTACACCTCTGTGTGTTTTCATCATGAAGTATCTTTTATTATAAAATATTGGGAAACAAATGGAATAGAAAGAAATAGAGGAATGAAAATTACTTGGGTGGGGGAGGGGAGACGTCTACGGTGTAATAATGTCTAATATGTGAGAATGAAATGACAAACAATCCATAAAATTAAAAAGCTTTGTTATCAGCAAGGATTAGCTTGGGCTGGAATTGAAACAAAGCATGCAGGCATTGTTAGCCCTCCATGGCCAAACTTGAGAACTCTACAATAAACTTGTTGCATGTGATCAACCTTCTGGATATTTACAAGGTTTTTTTTTTTCTTACTAGTGTCATTCCATTGCACAGTTGTCTTTGGAATTTTGAGGTCATTGTGAGAGTCTTTTATTTTTGAATGTGGTTGTGCAGCCTGCTTGAAAGCTTCCCATGAATCATAGCAAACATGCAAGCATATTGTGCCCAAGTGGCACAGAGTGCCAAGGTAAAAAGAAGGTTCCTCGTCAGGTTTTTGGGGAACTATTGCTGTTTCATTTGAGGTGGTCTTGTTACCCCATAATAAAAAAATCATTGAGTCTGGTGACAATATTGTAAAGCTAGCAAGACTGGTGGTGTGTCGTAAGTCTTTGCCCATTTTATTTTATTCACTATGACCAGACTTGCTTGCAAAGTGATTTTATTGAGTTCTGACAGTGAGCCACATCAAGGTCATGAGGAAGTCCGTCTGATACTGTTTTCTTTAAATCGATCATTGCCTACATTTTGGTGTGCTTGTGAATGGTAAAATTAAAGAGAATTTAGGGAATTAGTAGAGAAAAATATTTTTAAGTGAGCTAGATGTAAACCTAAACCTAAATTTGGTCCATTATAAACTGCAAATTTGAAAGAGGTTTAAATAACTGATCTTGTAATGTTATTTATTTGATGGCACTAAACCGTCATATTTGTGTACATTTTTATAAATTGAACAGAGTTTTAGGTGGATGTTTAGAATGATGGCTTAAAGAGTTTTCTTTTGCTGCTGCTGAACAAACAAGTTTGTCTCCAAGGTCAAAAAATAGAAAGTTGCATGTCCAGCTCCTGTTGCTTAGTTTCGCTAAACAGTATTTTATTGTGGGAGGAATAATAAAGTAAATATGCAAACTTTCATGCAGATGTACAGTATATGTTGGCCTTGAAATAAAATGATACTCTTTCTTAGTTAGTGAAAAAGTACGAATTACAAACTTTTTCAGTACTCAAGTACTGTAGCCACATTTGTAGCAGTGGGTTAACACCACTTTAGATAATTTGCTTTATTTCCAGTTTTCTCCTAAATATGCTTGCAGTTTCCTTTAAAATATTGCAGGCCTGGTGTTTATACAGAGTGGACTTTGACTGCCACAAGTGCAAAAGTGATTGCACACTACTTATAAAAATATTGCCTATTTGAGTGAGTTTATTTTAGGTTGATGTTTTTTAATGTCCTCTTTCACCAGCAGTGACAATAAGGAAGGATCTTGTTTATTTGTATTAATGACAGAAACTACAATCCAGGATTATTTTAATGCAATGTGCCTGTTGTAAGTAATGCTATTTGAGGCTCACATAGTGGATAGCCCTACTGCCTTCCAGCTACTGAGATTCAGTTACTAGGCCTGATCACTTTTTAAAGTTCACTCATTTTCCTTAAATTTTGTTTTAAATTAATTACTTAATTTTTTTTTTTTTTTTTGCTCCTTTCACTCCAAAGATGTTCATGTTAGGTACACTGGTGGTCATAAATTGGCCTGGTATGAGTGAGTAGGGCTATTTGTCCCCTGTGATACACTGGTATTTGATCAGCAGCTGCTTTTGTATAGCCAGTGAGGCTATATTTTTGAGATGACTGAAATCATATTATAAAATAGCAGCAAAATACTTTTTAGTAAAAAATCAAACTAGAGCAGTGGCATCAGTGTTTTTAAAATGGACAACTTCATCAATAGTCAAAGCCAGTTACGTACCGTAGATCTAAAAAGTCTGCACACTCCTGGCAGAATCACAGATTATAATAAAAAAATGAAACCAAGAGAAATCCTGTCAGGACTTACTCCACCTTTATTGCAAAATTGCAGTCTATGCAAAGAAGTGAAAACAAATCAGAAACTTTAGTGAATAAAGGGGAAGAAAATCCTGCAAAACTTTGGTTGCATTAGTGTGCACACCCTGTAAACTAATACTTAGTTGAAGCACCTTGGATTTTATTACAGCCCTCAGTCGTTTAGGGTAAGAGTGTATCAGTTTGGCACATTTAGACTTGGAGATTTTTTGGCCACTCCTTCTTGCCAAGAAAATTTCAGATATGTCAGATTATGAGAGTACGTCCTGTGCATCGCTGTCTTCAGGTCTTCCTTCAGATTTTCAATTTGATTAAGGTCTGGGCTCTGGCTAGACCATTCAAGAACATTAATCCTCATTTGATGGAGCCTCTGCTTTGTTGATTTGATATGTATTTTGGATTGTCATGCTGAAAGGTGACACTCCTCCTCTTCTTCTTCAGCCTCCCAGCAGATGCTTGAAGGTTTTGTGTTAAAATAGTCTAATAATTGGAGCTATTCATGAGTCCATCCACATTGACTAAACCCCTAGTTCCAGATGAACAAAAGAAACCCCCAAGCATGATGCTGCTTCTACCATGCTTCACTGTGGGTATGGTGTTCTTTTGCTGATGTACTATGTTATTTTTGTGGCAAATGTACCATTTGAAGTTATGTCCCAATAGTTCAACCTTAATCTCATCATACCATAATACGTTTTTCTATATGGTTATGGAGACTCTGGGTACCTTTTTGCAAAGTTTAGCCGGGATAGGATGTTTTTCTTTGTGAGAAAAGGCTTTTGTCTTGCTACCCTACCTCACGACCCAGACATATGAAGAATAAGACTGATTTTTGTCACATGTAAGGAACAACCAGTACTTTCCATGAAATACTGTATCTCCTTAAATGTTGAAGTTAGGCCTCTTTGTGGCCTCCCTGACCAGTTTTCTCTTTGTCTTCTCATCAGTCTTGGAGTCTCCACTTGTTGATGGCTGTCTTCACTGTGCTCCATGGGATGTTTAATGCTTTGGATACTTTTTTGTAACCCTGTACTAATTGATATCTTTCAATGATGAGTTCCCGTTCAAGTTTTAAAAGCTCTTTGAGGACCATGGCTTTTGGGATATGTTGCAACCTAGACGATGTCAGAATAAACCTACAGAAACAGCCCAACTTTATCTGAGCTCAGTCAGAGGCACTTTAATTGATGTCGAGTGTATACTAACTACTACTTGAGATGAGACTTATTGTGATTGGTTGATTATGAACTTTGACACATCCTTGATTATTAAAGGGTGGGCACACTAATGCAACCAGGTTTTATTATGATTTTTTTCCTTTATTCATTTAACAGTTTCTGATTTGTTTTCACCTTTTTTTCTATAGATTGCAGTTTAACAATAAAGGAGGAATAAGTTCTGACAGGATTTATGTTGGTTTCATTTTTTATTACACAAAATCTGCAGTTTTGGCCGGAGTGTGTAGTTTTTTTTTTATATACACTACAGTCTGCAATGACTGTCTGTTTTCTCAAGGGCATCACCTTTAAAGTGTGTTTCATGTATGTATTGCATTTGTATACAGTAAACCCTCATTTATCGAGGTTAATCCGTTCCAGACTCTACTGCGATAAATTAATTTCGGCGAAGTAGGATTCTTTATTTATAAATCTAATATTTTTGCAGTTAGAGCATAGAAAACCTGTTAACGGCCTTCTAAATATGTTTTTTAACATTATTAGAGCCCTCTAGACATGAAATAACACCCTTTAGTCAAAAGTTTAAACTGTGCTCCATGACAAGACAGAGATGACAGTTCTTTCTCACAATTAAAAGAACGCAAACATATCTTCCTCTTCAAAGGAGTGCTGTCAGGAGGAGAGAATGTCCGAGAGAGAGAGATTAAAGTAAACAAAAATCAATACGGGCTGTTGGGCTTTTAAGTGGAAGCACTGTGATAAAGCGGCCGCAAGGAAGGGATCAATGTGAAGGTAGTCCTTTAGCATTTTTTAGAGGAGCGTCTGTCCGTATCTTTTAAGCAAACAGCCTCTGTGCAAACAGCCCCTCTGCTCACACCCCCTCCGTCAGGAGCAGAGAATGTCAGAGTGAGAGAGACAGAGAAAAGCAAACAATCAAAAATCAATACGTGCTGTTAGAGCTTTGAAGTGTGCGAAGCACTGCGAGGGAAGCATATCGTATATCATTGAGGAGTTTTATTTAATACATAATATGTGCTCTGATTGGTTAGCTTCTCAGCCATCCGCCAATAGCGTCCCTTGTATGAAATCAACTGGGCAAATAAACTGAGGAAGCATGTACCATAAATTAAAAGGCCCATTGTCCGCAGAAATCCGCAAACTAGCGAAAAATCCGTGATATATATTTAGATATGCTTACATTTAAAATCCGTGATGGAGTGAAGCTGCGAAAGTCGAAGCGCGATATAGCGAGGGATCACTGTATAGTATAGCTGGATTACATTTACACCTGGCATTAAAATATGTCTCCAATATCTGCATCATGTCTGGATATAGATCATATGAACTCTTCATATATGCATAGCAGTTTAGTGGCTTTAGTGATCACTGACATTTATCTGTGCAGCACAGTGAGGCATCCTTCTCCACTGGGCCTTTGAGCAATGTCTTTAACTGGAAAATTGCTCCAGGGGCACTGTACAATGGCTGACCCTGTGCTCTGACTTCCAAAGGTCATGCAAAAAAAAGATAATTTCTCCTGAGGGATCAATAAAGTATATCAAAACAAAAACAAAAATAGTTGTACCTTTTTTTTTTTTTGGCCACTTTTTATACTTCTAAGTTGGTCATGAATATTATTGTGGCTTTGCACATTTCTCCTAGCTCTCGCCTGAATCAAACTGGCATGTGTGATTTTCATTAAACATACCCTAGAGCATGTGCGAGTTACACTGATTACAGAATCACATATATCTGTCGTATAAGGGTAAGACAAAATTTGTATGTCTTTTGTTTGTTAAACCATCTTCTTAATGATCATGACAAAATCCCAGACAATTTTAGGGACTTTAAGTACTAGCCAGAGAGCTAGATCACAGAAAGAGGACATTGTTGGAGAAAAACAGGGCATCTGATCACTCGATATCTCTCTGTCTGGATGTCTCTCCATCTGTCTATTTACTTACTATTTTAGAAAAGCTATCAATTGTTGAACACTGATTATATTGTGAAAAAAACAACAACTTGTGAACAGATTTATTCACATCTGGGTTATTTTCTAATTCTTTTCCTTTAGAATCCATATAGGCTATGTGCCAATTTCAAATGCTAATCAGAGAGGAAGTGGGGATGTGGTCAGGTGCGGGAGAAAGAGGAGAGGATAGGCAGAACTAGGATGGGACTTTGTTGGGAGTAGCTCACTTCTGTTAAACACATTTTTTCCAATAAATATAGTTTTGTTCACATTTAGCAGTTGCTCACCATTACATTGTGTGAAGAGTTGCATGCAAGTTTGACATTTGTTTTTTAATACTGCAATTGCAAACCCTGGGCAATGTCCAAAATGTTGATTAATCTTGTCTGCCGTAGAGTTAAATTTTTATTGTAAAAGCATTTAAATTCAAGACTAAAAATACAGGTGTAAAATTCATAATAATCTTCAAATTAATAGCTTTATGAAATGAACTACAAAGTTTTCAATGTGAATAGAAAGTGAATAACCCCTTGGTGGAGTGGTGGTAGAAGTGGATTTTATATTTATGTTGCTTCTGCTAGTATCAGGTGTTTTCTACAAATGTGTTTTGAACAAGTTGTAATCCTTTACTGCTCTTCTGAACGTGACTGAGGATAGCATTAGAATAATGCAGTATTTGGATAATAAAGTTTTGGGAGAGTACTCTTGTGTCTGTTTTTTGGTTCCTGAGTGTTGAATTATATAATGTGTATTAGCCTTTCCAGATTGTGTTGTAATGTTTTGTTCTCGCTCTTTAACAAATATAGATGAGCAACACCAGTAACAAAAGAGCTCCAACTACAGCAACACAAAGGTTGAAACAAGACTACCTTCGAATAAAGAAAGACCCAGTGCCTTACATTTGTGCAGAGCCTCTGCCTTCAAATATTTTGGAATGGTAAGGACAGTCATCTCTTTTGCATTTATTGTGTGAAGATATGGAAAACTAATATAATTTGAACAGTCCTTGGGGATCACACAGAGATCATCTATTTCCTAATAAGAATATTTTTAGAAATACTGCCAGCAAGATTGTTTTTATTTTATTCATTTATTTTTATTGTCCAGATCTTTCTTTGCTATTTGTTTAGAAAAAGGGAATAACTACATTAAAATGTTATGTTGTAACATTTGAACGTATCAATTCTTCTCTTAGATCTCAGCAAGTCCTAAAAGAAAAAAGGAACATCATTTGACTAATTACTCACAAATTCTTCTTAATCTTCATTAATTGGAATGAAGTAGATAAGCTAGTATTCAGTACCCTTGTGTGTAAATGCTATTTTAGTCCTTGATTTAGTATCCTATGATTTTCATTTTAGAAGTGACTAGTAGGGTTTTCGCAATACCAAAAACTTTGATACAGTACTAAGAAAAGTATTGAAATTTGATGCTTAGTACAATATATAATGTGTATCAATAAAAAATGAGTTTAAATAAATTGAAGTTCTGTATGCATTAACATCTTAACATTGAGGAAAACAAAACAAATAGAAATGTTAGTAATTAAATGCAGACACTTTAAGTAGTGTAACCTTTTGGTAAGAGTATACTTCTGTAAACTATACACAGTAAATGGGATTTTTCTATTACCAAATAACTCATTTTTTCGAGGTTGGGAAGAAAAATAAATAAATGAATCTATGCTATGTGGCTTAAACTTTCTATAGTATATAGAAAAACTAGCTGCATGTTGTTTCTTTGAAACTTATTGCGTTTGCCCTTGCTAGCAGGTTTATATTTTGTACTGAAACATAAATATTTTCAAATAGTTATTATAACAAAGGCGCTATATATGCGCCTGACCCGACACAAAGGCACATATAAAATGAACAAAGACTTTTATTTTCTCTTCAACCATGGGGTATGTCTTCCCTGTGTCCCACAGCCCAACACAGTCCCAAAACACCACAAATGACCCACAACACAGTTCTTTCTTCTTTTACCAACTCTCCTCCTCAAGCTTGGTCCTCCTCCTCCCGACTCTGGCCCCTGAGTGGTGGTGGTTGGCTTGACCACCTGGTCCCGATTGCACTTCTGGGTGGGGCTGAAGACTCATCCAGCTGGGCTGTTGAATCCAGGCTGCACCCCCTAGCGGCCACCCCAGCTTCCAACCAGGTTGTGGAGGACTCCATCTCCCATGGAGCCATGCGGGAGGTTGGGGAATCACCGTCGGCCAGGGAGGCTGCCACCAAGCGTCCCGGGGGAGGTATTGAGCTGCCCATAGTTGCTCCCCCACAACATATGTAGCAGGGGCGTCCCAGCCACCCATCACAGTGTATATTGTAGTATACAATTGTGTACACAGGATTACCTTGCTTTATAATGCAAATGTGCTGCTGAAAATGTTCAAAATGCAAACAGTTAATTGCCATTAATATGAATGGAAAACATGTTTAAGCATTTCTTAGCTCCAAAAGTGTTGCTCGGTTTTGTTCATATAACATCAAAATACCAAAAAAATTATTTTAATAATAACACTTACCGTCAAAACAAACTCTGATAAGACACTGCTTTTCATTAAATACTGTTTAAGGCTGCTTACCTAAACATTATCACTATCAATTTTACATTTGCCCTTTTATTTAACTTTAACATTTTTAGTTCTTAAAGTAAATTCTAACTATACATAAGAATTTTCATAAAAGTTCAATTTTTTGCTGTTAGATTGTCTTTACTATTTTTTACTTCAAATGTCAACAAAATATGTAGTTTGGCCAAGGGTGTCCAGATATTTGCAACAAGCTCTATATTTTAATCACAGAAAATATATAAGAAACTTATATATATATATATATATAGTTTTGAATGAATGTTAAATTTGAGACACAGTTTTTCAAAGGATGCACTATAATGAGCATACATCATGAGTTGGATGCTGTGTACTTTAGAAATGGAGATAACGTGTGATTGCTTTGTAATGATATAATTGACAAAAAAAAAAATCTCAACCTTTAAGTGTCACAACATTTTAAGAAAGTGTTAAACCACTTCATTTCAGTCAGTTGGTGGTAATTACTGATAACTGGTGAATGCAGAGAGATGAGTATACAGTGAGGAATTGGTACAGGATTATTTCCCTCAATGGCTGATCAAGCTGGTTACAAGTTTAACTGTCTCGGTTTCTTTCATAGTCTTGTAATACTTAACATTTGTTGTAACCCAGTAGTAGAATTTTAAGTTAGGTAACATCAGCCACCAGGCCACAGGTCTGTAAAGGTTACTGTTTTTCTTTGCCTTCTTTGGATTCCAAATGAATGAAGTTTCAATTTTGTCTAATTTTAAAAAAGGGTTTACTAGTCTTTATTAAATTGTCCTGAAACAGATATAGAAATTCATTTTAACAATGTTAATTCTTCCTGCTAATGTGAGACAAAGAGGTAATCGGTTGAACAGATCTTGTTTAATATATTCATCAGGTTGCCAAAGCTAAATTTTGCTAGATCTTGATAACAGTTACACAACAATATAAAGGTTAAGCTTATGTGTAGAGCTTTGTGCAGGAAATCTTCACTCTTAACTCAAACTAATCTTGAACCCAGTCTTCTACATTCTGAAGAATTTCTCAAGTACACAGGAAGAGATGGTAAAATAAAACACCTGGTCATCTGCATAAAGAGAGAACCTTTTTGTTCATGTCCTTTGCTTACAATTCCTGAATCTCTCTTTTATTATGGTATTAGGTAGAAAGAAATGCAGCATAAATTGTAAGTAAAATTGGTGACAAGGGACTACTCTGTCTAGTTCTAAGTTTATATTACTTTAAAAAACTGAAGCAAGAGGTTTTTAAAAACTATGTGACTTTCAGAGGAAAGGCAGACCATTCCTTTTAATGTATCTGAAAAATTAAGTCAGTATGAAAACAAGGTAAATGTATCAAAGTAAAATTAAACAACTTAAGAGGTATGAGATAAATTGTTAAAATGCATATTAATCCATTCGGAAATGTGCAATTCAAATCATAATGTAATATTTTTTAATGGCACCTGAAAATATCACTTCTTGATTTTTGTTGTGTAAAAGATAAACCTTTTTTCTTGCTTTTAGGCACTATGTTGTACGAGGGCCTGAGAAGACCCCATATGAAGGTATGTTTGTTTTTATATTACTGTTTTATGGCTGATAATGTGTTTATACCTTGCTATAGCCTCCAAGTTTTGAAAGTAAGGTGTTTCGAAAACTGTATTTTATGCAGTGCTCTTCAAGAAGTATTGAGACCCCTTTTACATCTTGTTATGTAGCAGCCTTATGCTAAAATGGCTTAAATTTATTTCCTTGCCATACAGCACTCAATACCCTACAGTTGATGAAAAACTGAATGGAGCAATGTACAGAAATATTCTTAATGAAAACCTGCTCCAGAGTGCTCTGGACCTTAAACTGGGTCAAAGGGTTTGTCTTCTAATAGGAAATGACACTAAATACAAAGCAAAGACAACACAAGAGTGGCTTACTTTTACAGTCATATGAAAAAGTTTGGGAACCCCTCTTAATTCTTTGGATTTTTGTTTATCATTGGCTGAGCTTTCAAAGTAGCAACTTCCTTTTAATATATGACATGCCTTATGGAAACAGTAGTATTTCAGTAGTGACATTAAGTTTATTGGATTAACAGAAAATATGCAATATGCGTCATAACAAAATTAGACACGGGTGCATAAATTTGGGCACCCCAACAGGGATATTACATCAATACTTAGTTGAGGTATTTTTGACCATTTCTCCATACAGAATCTCTCCAGTTCAGTTAAATTTGATGGCTGCCAAGTATGGACAGCCTGCTTCAAATCATCCCATAGATTTTCGATGATATTCAAGTCAGGGGACTGTGATGGCCATTCCAGAACCTTGTACTTCTCCCTCTGCATAAATCCCTTTGTAGATTTCAAACAGTGTTTTGGGTCGTTGTCTTGTTGGAATATCCAACCCCTGTGTAATTTCAGCTTTGTGACTGATGCTTGAACATTATCCTGAAGAATTTGTTGATATTGAGTTGAATTCCATCCGACCCTCGACTTCGACAAGGGCCCCAGTCCCTGAACTAGTTACACAGCAGCTAGGTGCAGGTGTTTTTCTTGGAATGCGGTGTTCTTCTTCTGCCATGCAAAGCTCTTTTTTTATGACCAAATAACTAAATTTTTGTCTCATCAGTCCAAAGCACTTTGTTCCAAAATGAATCTGGCTTGTCTAAATGAGCATTTGCATACAACAAGCGACTCTGTTTGTGCAAAGCTTAATCTTGCAGTGCTAAATTAATGAGACAGGTGTAACAGAAGAAAGGAAAAATGTGTCTATCTAATCTTTTTAATCTGTTATAGCTGTTGAAGACCTTTTTTTGTGGCAATAATTGTATTTAGTGTGACTACTGTGGGTGTCCATAGTACCAGAGACAAAATCCACACAACTAACACTACTGTATTTAAAATTTGCCTTTCAGTATATATTCTGGCATTTCAAGTCTTACAGATTCACAATCTTAGGTTTCTACAAAGTAAAAAAATCGCTTATGCCAAGGACTTGACTTTCGAGTATCAATAAGAATTGACCAATAGTGATTTTACGAAAAAGAGTAAATTCACTTCAACCTTCACACTTAGTGATGTATCAAATGTTGTTTCTAAAACAAACTATAAGTGAGTAAAGCCTTCATACCTTGATTCAGCTAAAAAAGGTACACCATTAATCAAACATAGCGCTCTGATCATAGCAGGATTCTAATACTTGAACTTTCATCTACATGAAAAGTTTATACAAGCAATAAAAAGGTCAATGACATAAGTGAACTTGTAGCCTTGTTTTCAAACAATTTTGGACAATTTATAATTTTAAAGGAGACATGTCAGTCAGCCACAGCAACATTATATTTGAGCTGCTGTAGTTCATGCAACCCAGGAAGATGCAGATATTTACCATTATTGTTAGTGCTGTCTAAGGCAATCAGTTAGTTGCCTCACCCTATGAGCTGGCCTTGGTTGTTCATAGGTGATGCTGTATCTTTGAAAATTGGTCTTCAGTCCAAAACACTTTGACTATCACGGACATATGTGAAACTTTTTCTTTTGATTGGATCTATACACTGCTTTTATTAATGTTTTGACAATTTTATGCTTAAGGAAATTGAATCTTTAAACTGCTTAGTTTGTGTTTTTGTTCTGCTATTGATGAGACCATTCTGATAACATAAAATATTTAGGTGAGCTTTCAGTATACCCCAGTTTTGTTTATTAAATGATGATATATTTAAATCGGTAAGGGCAGCATCTGCATGTTATTCCCTACCTTGCCTTTACCCACAATTTGTGTATTTTGTCAGGATGTTCTGGTTTCTTCTCACACTTCAGTGATGTACATGTTGTGTGACTAAACTGGCCTGGTTTGGTGGAGTATAAGTGTGGGCATGTGACCATGCTGTCTCAGTTGGACATATTTTTAGCAAGTTATTTGAAAAGAATAATACTTCAATGTGTTACAGTATATGAAAAAGGCTCAAATTTAGTATCTTTGTTAAACTGCTTACAAGAGCAAAAGACCAGATTAAACATGAAGTGAGATCTCACATGGAATTCAGAAATCGCAGTGTTTTCAAAATCAAAAATCAGTAGTCACTCTGCAAACAGAAGTTTGTAAGAAGGATACTGTACACTCATTGTTCCTTAGGGATTTGATTTGTGAATGGTTTCTTAAGACAATTGTATTTTGTATCAATTTATTTGGAAAGAACTTCAATGAAGTGTATTTATTTCAGTGTGCTGGAATTTGTGTGAAGAATATCTGCTGTTTCAGTTTACATTTTCTTTTAACATGAATACATTGTTTAAAGAATATCTACTCTTTCAGTTTACATTTCCTTTTTATCATGAATACAATGTTTCATAGAATACTTGATTAATAATGGTTTGTTTTTGATTTGCTTATTATAGGTGGATATTATCATGGTAAACTCATCTTCCCCAGAGAATTTCCTTTTAAACCTCCCAGTATTTATATGATAACTCCTAATGGAAGATTTAAGTGCAATACGAGGTAAACAGAATGTTTCTCTTCAGTGCTTTGTACTGTATTTGCACCAAAATTTTGTCTTTTCATGTATATTCAATTAACATAATACATAAACTTACCATTCGTTTCCTACTGATAATTTATGAAGTTTTTTTGCCCTGGTTACACCTGCACCTTCCAAATGCATTAATACTGCTGTAGACTTTTAAAATAACCAGCTTCTTCAGTTCAGATCACTACCTGTTTTAAACTCAACACCAGAAAATGTTTTTGCCCTGTTTATTTTCAGGATTCAGTCAAAATTACATGAACACTTTTGTCTTCCTCTAATTCAGCTTAGTGTGACATCAATAGCCAAAAAGTGATGATTATTAGCGCCATCTTGACACTGACATGTTGCTCTTCTTTGAACGTCTCCTTACTTTTAGAGCATTATATAAGAAGATTTTTTTTGACGTTAAGATCAGATATTTTATACATTTTATTATGATGTTACCTCCCCAGAGCGGCACATAAATGTTTATTAGAGTTGCAGACTGAAACTTAGAAGTTCTGTCACCAAAGCAAGTGTACTACATTCCTGCATATACAGCTTATGTTCATTCTTATCCTGTTGTTCTCTAAGCATGGTGCTTTGGGAGTTTACTTTATCACTGGAAAAATTATACTGATGTTTTCAAATTTTCAAACCTGCAAACTACACTGGTCTTTGTGCATAATGTATAGACAAAAATTAAACCTCCTTAGGCTAGTTTTGTAGTCATTTTAATTTTCATATGGCGCTTTTCCACTGCATAGTACGGCACGACACGGTTCAGTTCAGCTCACTTTTGGGGGGTTTTCCACTGGGAACAGTACCTGGTACCCGGTCCTTTTTTTAGTACCACCTCAGCCGAGGTTCAAAGCGCCGAACCGTTACCAAAACGTGACGTGTAAACTGCTGGTCACTGATTGGCCGGAGAAAATCGTCATTACTGCATCACTGGCTATTCTTTTCTTTAAAGGTACACACACGCGGAAGTTTGTGTCCCGTCTCTCCATCGCTGGACGCAGTTTGTTGCATAAGTGGATGAATGTTTCTTCAGACATTCGAAAGTTCTCCAGCCACTGAGTGTTTGTAAAACCGGTAACAATCACATCCCACCACTCTGAAGCACGATTAAATGTCCAAACAGATGGTCTGTTGCGGCGACTTTTTTGCAAAATATGGAAGATCTGTAATATACAGAATCAGCATTTTAATGTTACACTGGCAGTTAAGTTAATTTTATGCTTTGCAACAGTGATAAAAGTTAGCTAGTGATGTGCTTTTTTTAGATGTTTACCCTTGCGCGTCGTCGAGCTAAAGTGTTGTCGTTGTCTGCGTGTTGTTGTAAAAGTTCCACGGTGTCACGGCAGTAGAGGCGGCGAAACTATAACGACACGTGAATAATCCCGCCCACTCTAAAGCGGTACTAAACTGCAGTCAAAAGCAAACCGAGCCGAACTGAGCCGAACCAAGGTGAGCTGTACTGAACCGTGCTGTGCCGTACTATGCAGTGGAAAAGCGCCTTTATATTCATTTACTTTTAGTTTTCAGTCATTTTTTAAATAAGAAAATGTTTAGTTTTTCATTAGTGATTTGTTTAAACTTTTGTTAATGAGAAAAACATTGCTATGTTGGTGCAGCACTGTCTCCCACACCACATGCCTCTTTGGGCTTGGCACCTTAAGTGAAGCTAAATGCATCAGTTTGATGTTTATAAGAAGTGAACTATTTTGTTTCAACAGAGTAACAAAGGTTAGTAATGTTTTTTTAGTTAAAATTTTATATCATTATGCTAGGTCAACTGCATAATGACTTGTTACTTTTCAGCCTGTCAGTTTTTTTTCTATATCTCTATCTCTCTTACTATTTATATTTTATTTTGTAGATTATGTCTCTCAATTACGGATTTTCATCCTGACACATGGAATCCTGCATGGTCAGTTTCAACTATTCTTACAGGACTTCTAAGCTTCATGGTAGAGAAAGGTCCCACGTTAGGCAGCATAGAGACCTCTGATTTTACAGTAAGTTATCTACAAATCTCCGACTTGGCACTGGTATTTGTATAGTACTACTAGCAAAATTAAGTTGTTGAATTATTCATGTTGCTGAAAACTGTGAAATAGATTTTATTTTTCACCCATTGATCTATTATAAAAACCTCTTAATCCAGCTAGACTTTTCCATTAATGGTTGACAGTAACTTTATGGAATTTGTGATGCTCAAATTAGTCGAGTGCCAATCGAAATTAGACGGTTTTCACTAAAAAAAGACTCTGTCGAGTTAAAAAGGCCAATCACCAAAAAGCATATTTTCAGCCTCTTGCTTTTCTAAGGATTGCAGTAATTTAGTTGCATTTCTTCTTTATTCAAGGAATTACAGTGGTTTTTTGGGTTTTTTTCCCCTCGAAGTGTAAACAAAGAGCAGAGAGAGGAAGCTTGTTTTATCAGTGAATGAGAGGTGATTTGTATATTAGCCTGTAAGTTAAGGTGTAATAAACTGAAAAAAAAGTAATTGGAGAAGTTGTCCCGTGCAACTAGACAAATGGCAAGAAAAGCTTCTTTAAGGAATTCAAGCCTTTATTTTGTCCTTTAGATTAAAACGAGCACTGCTTGAGTTTGGACTGTGAGCTTGTTTAAAATGCAGCATCTTATACTTTTAATTGGAAAAAGTAAAGATAAAGATGAATTTGAAATTGCTGCTTAGTAAACAATAGGTTTTTTTTAAACATTTGTACTGTGTTTATTATTTATTGGTGTGTGTCATGCAGCATATGTTTTGGTAAGAAACAAGTACTAAATAATTAAAATGGTAATCCGTATTTATAATTACACCTGAAGAATTACTAATGTCTAGTTGCTATACTGAAGGAAAAAAAATACCTGTATAAATATAGTAAATTAATATTTTATCAGCAAAAAGCTGTAGTGCAGTTAATGATTTAAAATTATTAAAACCTGTAAGTGCATATATATTTATATTTAAATAGCATTTAATTGCCAATATCAATTAATTGATTGTGTGTGAATATATACAGGTCAAATCCCGTTACAGCGAATACCGAAGTAACACAATTTTCAGAATAATGAATACTTTTTGTGGGACTGGAAAACCTTTAATCAATATCAATGTAAATGTAAATTTCAGTGTAATGAACATATTTTCAACCAAAAATGGCCACCAGAAAAAATAATGTGATGCAAAAAATACTTGATGCTGCTCTTACACTTTCTGAACAGAGTGTCAGGAATCCTGCAATAGGTTGTCTGAAAGAAAAAAAACAGTCTATTGCAAAATTTCCAGTCTCTAGCAGTCTCAGTGAGAGTGTAGACATGACATTGTACAGGTATAGCCTCCGGATGGGTAGTTGTGTTGTTTGGGGATAATGTACTGTTTGTGTTTCATAGTGCTTCTCAAAGTGAGAAACAGTGTCAGGTTACACTGAAAGAAAAGTTAACAATCCTAGAAAACGTTAATTCCAGAATGAAGAAAAATGATGTGGCAAAATGTTAAATGTTCTAAATATTGTGCAACAAGCACGTTATGCATTAAGCCTGATCATGCTGATAACAACCTGTTACTTTGCATTTGGTTTACTATTTATCAGATGCAGCAGAACAGCTACGGAGATGTCCTTGCACTACTGCTGTTAAGAGATGGTGACCCCAGTCACAACAGTATTTTCCTCATATTCATTATAATGAATTTTCCATTATAAGAAAATATTTTTATGGTTCCATGAGTTCCATTATAGCTGGATTCCACATGTGTGTGTGTATGTACAGTCTCTCTCTCTCTCTCTGTGTATATGTATGTGTATATATATATATATATATATATATATATATATATATATATATATATATATATATATATATATATATATATATATATATAAAATATATAATATATATGTATATGTATATGTATATATACAGTGGGATGCAAAAGTTTGGGCAGCCTTGTTAATATTCATTAATTTCCTGTATAAATCGTTGGTTGTTACGATAAAAAATGTCAGTTAAATATATCATATAGGAGACACACACAGTGATATTTGATAAGTGAAATGAAGTTTATTGGATTTACAGAAAGTGTGCAATAATTGTTCAAACAAAATCAGGCAGGTGCATAAATTTGGGCACCGTTGTCATTTTATTGATTCCAAAACTTTTAGAACGAATTATTGGAACTCAAATTGGCTTGGTAAGCTCAGTGACCCCTGACCTACATACACAGGTGAATCCTATAATGAGAGAGTATTTAAGGGGGTCAATCGTAAGTTTCCTTCCTCCTTTAATTTTCTCTGAAGAGTAGCAACATGGGGGTCACAAAACAACTCTCAAATGACCTGAAGACAAAGATTGTTCACCATCATGGTTTAGGGGAAGGATACAGAAAGCTGTCCCAGAGATTTAGGCTGTCTGTTTCCACAGTTAGGAACATATTGAGGAAATGGAAGACCACAGGCTCAGTTCAAGTTAAGGCTCGAAGTGGATAGACAGAAGCGACGAATGGTGAGAACAGTCAGAGTCAACCCACAGACCAGCACCAAAGACCTACAACATCATCTTGCAGCAGATGGAGTCACTGTGCATCGTTCAACCATTCGGCGCACTTTACACAAGGAGGTGCTGTATGCGAGAGTGATGCAGAGGAAGCCTTTTCTCCGCCCACAGCACAAACAGAGCCACTTGAGGTCTGCTCAAGCACATTTGGACAAGCCAGCTTCATTTTGGAATAAGGTGCTGTGGACTGATGAAACTAAAATTGAGTTATTTGGGCATAACAAGGGGCGTTATGCATGGAGGAAAAAGAACACAGCATTCCAAGAAAAACACCTGCTACCTACAGTAAAATATGGTGGCGGTTCCATCATGCTGTGGGGCTGTGTGGCCAGTGCAGGGACTGGGAATCTTGTTAAAGTTGAGGGACGCATGGATTCCACTCAGTATCGGCAGATTCTGGAGACCAATGTCCAGGAATCGGTGACAAAGCTGAAGCTGCGCCGGGGCTGGATCTTAAACAAGACAACGACCCAAAACACCTTCTCAAACATCACTGTGTGTGTCTCCTATATGATATATTTAACTGACATTTTTTATCGTAACAACCAACGATTTATACAGGAAATTAATGAATATTAACAAGGTTGCCCAAACTTTTGCATCCCACTGTATATGTATGTATGTATGTATGTGTGTGTGTATGTATGTATGTATGTGTGTGTGTATATGTATATATATATATATATATATATATATATATATATATATATATATATATATATATATATACACACATTTTTTGTTAAAGAAATGATGAGATATTTTTATTTAATTAAGCCTTGTTTCAGATAGGTACATCACAGAAAAACTAAACAGTGTGACAGCTTGTAATTATGAGAAGCATTTTATTTTCTTTTATGTCATATATATACATTTTTTTTTTACATATTTTATTAGTTAAAGTGTGTATTTTAAGAAAATTTTGTTTATTTTAGTATTTTATGGTCACTAGAAATATACCTACAGAATTTAATTTTGTTAATAAAAGATTTTTAAAAATATACTTGACTATAGGGCATAAGACTCCTTTTTTTCTGGTTATGCTGGAGGTTAGTGTAAATATGTTTTTTTGAACAGGTAAAAAAAAAACCTGAATTGATTTTGGAATTGGCTGATCAAGTAAGTTGAAATCTGTGACTGGTATTGGCCTTACAAAACCTGATTACAGCAACCCTTTCTGGAATCATAGAAAATGGATGTTTTAATTCATTTAAGATCATGATGTTTCTCTTTTATTTGTTACACTGTCTGTAGTGAATACTTTATTCAATGATGATGTAGCTGACATGGGTGAAAATAGCTAAGTTGTGTTATAGGGATGTCAAAATCCAAGAAATTTGGCAAAAGTTTTGTATGAAGATTCTGAAGCATGTCAGCATTTACATAGAAATCTAAACTTAATATCAAGTAACTCAAAATAGGCATATTTAATGTTGGTGTTAATCTTGCCGATTTTTTTTTTTTTTTACTAGTACTATAAGATCATGTGGATGGCACTGCGCCTCTTAAATACATATATACTAGCATGACACTATGTTTCCCCAGTTTATTCTATTCTTTTATTCTAATGTTGTGTTTGGCATTGCGCTCTTCTTTTTTTTTAATTTGGCCACTCGTTATGCACACTGTCTTTCTCTAGCTTGCTTATTCCATGCTAGGGCAGACATCATGTGGCTTGTTTCTGCATGCTTTTGTTTGTTTTTAGCCATTTCACTTCAATTTGTGAAAGGGGGAATAAAATAAAAGGTAATTGAAATAGTGGACAAGGTCAGTGTTCTTCAAATAAGCAAGACTTATTTACAGAATGCAGAGTAAGATGCTTCTTGGTTCACATGTGCAATTCTTAACTACAGAACCTCTGATACTGCAAATGCCAAGAAGTAACTGGCCATCTTGTATATTGATCACTCCTTTGCTATGGGATTTTACATACTCTGAAATGGAGGGACTTAAACAAGCGCTGCTTAGGTATATACAGTTTTTCCCTTTTTAATTGACCTCCTTTGTGTGCAAATGAAATTCACTGAATCAATAAAAACTGATCACAAAAAAGCTGTGACGCTGCTTCAGTAGGAACTAACTGAAAAAAAAAAATAGCGCAAAAGTCCTTCAGTTTTAAACATGTTTTTTTTTTAACCCAAATGCTGAACAATATACTGCTCTGTGCGCCACCGGTCTACTGATGTGCCTTTAAGTAGAATAAGCAGCACATCTGCAAGTAACACCGTCATTGCTTAAAATGATTAAAGCATCATGTTTGCACTGACATTGGCAACTGTGATTAACATGATAAGCATTGCTTATTGTACTCATCATATTGTGTGTCCTAAACCCGAGAAAGTTCGGAAACTTTTTTTTTTCTTCTTAGTCTGAGCACCCATACTACACACGCCAGTATCTCAGTCTCCCTAAAGTATGGTTTCTTTCCACTTTGTTTGCTGGCCGCTTGAATATAACCTCACTACTACATCCTAGCCTGTGTTATAAAAGGTGCAACTGCCTTTGAGGAAGCACTTATATTGTATTAATAAGTTCTGATTGTGTATGTCATTAGAGCATGGAAAATTGGGGAAGGCCAATGAGGAAGAGTTTCAAAACCTGTTTTACCAGGGGCTGTTAGAGATTGCCTTGTTACACTTGATTTGATTCAGTTGAGTAAATCTGATTTATAGAATTGCCAATTTGACAAAGAGACTGTTGAAAGTTTGTTTTCTTCATAAAGCCCACTGTGATTTGGGATACGAGCAGGAGGAGGTGGAGGATAGGTAAAAGCAGTTTTTATTTTCCTATCCAGTTTTGAACCTGAAATTGGTTAAATATTTAAACGTTTTTTACTCATGTACCTTATTGTGTTACTCTTCTTTGTTTAGTTTACATCTTTTATTGTCTGTGGATCTTGCAGTTATTGAATAAATAATTAAAACATGGCAGGTAGAAAACTGCTGTGATGGAAATACAAGTTGTATTGGAGCAGTTGCAGACCATGGATGGAACCATGCATTTCTAGATTTTGAGGTATCAATCTTGAGGCATCATTAAAATTCTTTTTGATTATGCTGAACGTCTTGTGAGAGTGGCTCCTTTATCTTACATTTTCCTCATGATTACCAATGTCTAAATTTTCAACTGCAATTTTATGGTTAATAATTGACCATTTTACTTTAGTGTATCTACTTTTGAAGAAATCATTTATAACATACACAACTGTTTTGAGCAAAGAAATAAAAAAGAACCAGGTAGAGAAAATCAGGTGGTAAACAAACCTTAGTAATTGCATAAATAGCTAATGAAGTCTCATTACAACGATACACAGAAGATGCCTCTGGTGGTTTCTAGAGTGTAGAGCTGCATTAGTGGATTCTTTTTTGATTTATTTACAAAGATATCTGATGCAGCTGTAAACTCTTTTCAGACATGTTGTTTCTCTTGTTCAAGGAGCAGCTGTGTAACATTGTTATATTTATGTTCTTGATTTGTCCATGGCTCCAGGTGATCACTTTAACATCAAAGGATTGATAGCTGGTTTATTGGTCTTTATTTTACTAGCTAATTTTGAAAATTGTTCTGTAAATGTCAGATACTAGTAAGAAATTGTTTGCAGCATGTGGTTGTCTTGATAGATGCTTGATTTTAAAAAAAGGAAAGTTCTCTTTGCATTCAAAGTAAATGTTGTATACAGTAATACCTCCTCGATTGCAGGGGTCGTGTTCCAGAACCCCCCGCGAAAGGTGAAAATCCGCGAATTAAAAACCATATGTTTATATGGTTATTTTTATATATTTTAAGCTCTTATAAACTCTTAAACACTATTATATACATATCCTGCACAGTTATATACCATACACCCTTTGTATTCTCTTAGATATTAGGTAAGATTAGTTGAAATTATGTATATAAATACACTGTTTATATACAGTAAAACCTAAATATTATTTTAAAGATATCGAGTGTCTCCGATATCACATATAAGTTACAGCCATTACGACAGACGGGCCACCAGCAATAAATACGTACAATGCAAGAAAAATTGTATACAGTAAAATGTGTGTACAGTGACACTAAACGTACGTACATGTACTAAGTACTGTACGTAGAAAATTAATTATGGTTACTCACCAACAATGACACAACGACTTGTCCGATAACGATGAGTTTAATTTTACTGCAAAACAAAGTAGAGCGTTACAGCGCTTCTAAAGGAGCCTCTTCAGGCGATTGTGTAGCACTGCCGTTGTTCTTTTTCCGGCAGTCTTCAATCCAAATCCCTAAAGTAGATTTCATCCGGACTACTGCCTTATTACATTCATTTAACACTTGTTTGCTCCCTGGTTAAAGGGCACTGCGGCCGTAGATCTTATATTCTTTTCCTTCTTTTTAAATAAAAACTATCGTAGCCTCATTGATGCTGTAATGGCATCCTACAGCGGTGTAGCTTTTCCCTTCCTTCAACATATCCAAAACTTTTACCTTTTCGGCAATCATTAGTATCTTCTGTTGGCGCTTGGGCACGGCCCCTGAAGCAGTAGCAGATTGTTTTGGAGCCATAACGAATGGCTTGACTATGTACAAAGATAAACACAAAAGAGCACAAAAGTTAACTCTTTACACAGCGAAACACGTTGATGCTGAATGAGCGAGATGAGACTTCCTGGTTAACGCAGCGGAATCGAATTCGGCACTCTGTCGCTGAGCCAATCAGCACATAGAAACTTAACTGTGTGCTCTGATTGGGTAGCTTCTCAATAGCGTCTATTGTATGAAACCAACTGAGGAAGCATGTACTAGAAGTAAAACGACCCATTGTGTACAGAAACCCGGGAAGCAGTGAAAAATCTGTGTTATATATTTAGATATGCTTACATATAAAATCCGCAATAGAGTGAAGCTGCGATAGTCGAAGAGCAATATAGCGAGGGATTACTGTAGTAGGAAAAATACATTTATTGTAATAGATGAAGTAATAACATCTATATTTTAGATAAAATAAATACCTTTAAATGATGTGCAACTCGCGACTAAAATTGTCCTTGTATGAGTGACTTAAGTTTGGATGTGCCCCACAGCTGTCCCATCCAGGTCTCTTGTGTGGCTGTTGTTGCCATGATAGGCTTTGACTCCCAGCAACACTGAACAGGATAAGCAGCTTAAAAAAAGAAAAACCTGAATAAATACATTTATGGATGCAAGTAACAAGCCAACATTAAACTCCTTCCATAAAAGCATGCCAACAATGTTGTTTACCTCTTCATGCCATCATTCCAAATCTGGATTCCAAGTTGGGTCAGGGAGGAGAGGAAAATTATTTTGCAATATTTGCTGATTTGAAGTAATAACACAAAAACCATCCCTGGTACGCACAAAGGAAATTTTATGACTTGCAGTGCTGCAAGTTCTGATTATATTTAATGTCCATATACAGTTGGACTTTGGATTAGTCAGAAAACAAGTCGACCATTTCAAGACATTGTTAGTAGCAATCTGTAAATGTTTATTTTAAATTATTTTGCTGCTCTGTAATTCACATAATTTGGGTACTCTGCTGGTTTAGGCATCTTTTAGAGCCTGTGCAATGTGTTCCTTATTCATCATCAGCAAAGTCACTTTTGTTAAAATAACTGAACAAAATGCATAACAAGATTTACAAGATTGGCCAAAGTACCTGAAAGCAGGGAGGTAGTATAAACTTTAGGAGTGAATGGTGACACTCGATAGTAAAGGGGTTTCTCTGTGGGGAATAGCAGAATGTGAATAGATATACGAGGCAGTGTCGCAGGTTAAGATGTGGTCATAGGGTGGTCTCTAAAGCTAGGCAACAACCAGTTTAATTGTGGCTGCTCCAATGCTAATATTCATTGTCTTCTTCATATCATTCTTTCTATAGCTATTGATCTGTGCTTTTAGGTCTAAGCTTTTAAAATGCATCTGCATGTGTACTCTTTACATACTACTGATTTTGTTTTCCTTTTTTTTGCTTTCAAGAAACGACAACTTGCTGCACAGAGTTTGGCTTTTAACACAAAGGATAAAGTTTTCTGTGAGCTGTTTCCTGATGTTGTACAGGTAAGAAAAATATATTTCCAAGAAACTATCTTGTGCTTAAACATATCATTGTTTTTTTCCAGTGTATCACAAATAGTTATCGAATGCAGAACTGTGTAAAATGCTGGTAAAAGATTTATCCCCAGTCAACTTATTGTACACTTTAAGGAAATAATGTGCATCACTAAAGTGGCACAAAGAGATACAATATTACATTACACATTTTCAGGATTGAATTACTACAGACAATATTTTTAAATGATACACACATACACACACACACACAGGTATATGTTTGTGTGTTTGTGTATGTATGTAGAGGGAGTGTTTGGAGTGAAGGAACGCTGTTTATTGTATCGTTGCTGATTTGCAGTGTTAGATTCGCCATATGACAATGAACTATAGTAAATTGTAGCACATTTCAGTATTATTGGAGTTCCCTCGTGTTGTATTTCACTTTTCACACACTTTTTTGGCATCTGAGTTTGTTGATCCTTGCATCTTTTTACAATGCCAGTAACCTTAATGATTGCCTCTTGTGTTGCTGCAAATAAGACTACCACAAAAATGGCACCCAACAGGTTTTTTCCACTTTTATTGTGACTCTGAATTTGGTGGGAAAGCTTTACACTTCGTGCGTGTGGGAATGAAAACCATAAGCTGGTATCTTTTGTTGTCAACTAGATAGACAAAATTATAACCATCAAAGGCACAACGCAGTCTACTGCAATCTCTTTTATTTATATTTTACTTCCACTCTTCTTTCTGTTTTTGATATTTAAAAACAATTTTGAGGCTACTGCTTTTCTATTAGACACAATGTCTAAGTACAGTAGACACCCGCAAAATCGTGGTTCAGGGTTTGCGGATTATTCCTTAGAACCTAACTATTAATTGTTAGCGGAAAGCGTAAATATCCTCTGCAAATTTTTTATGCCTTTTTTCGTGGAAATTCTGTGCTGTACAGAGCAGGAAGCAACTGCTGAGAGAAACACGGTTTGGGATGGTGAAAGTAGCCAATCTGAGAGCGTTATTCATTTCTCCTTGCTGCTGATTGATTGCTGCCCTGTGATGCAACTTCAACTGAGTGTCCTCGTGTTTTCCATTTTGTTATTGTTTTGTTATTCTGAAATACACAAGATGTCAACGAATTGCCTTGCACCTTCTATGGCACTGAGCCTAAACGCCAGAAGAAGTTTAAAACACTACAGGAGATGGTTGAATTACTGGATTTGCTCCGAGAACTAAAAAGATATGCTGCAGTAGCGCGCGACTATGGCATTAATGAAAGAACCACACGCTACATAAAGAAGAACGAAGCAGTGATCTGGAGTACTGTATCTGTAAGTTTCTGTGATAGTGCCAAAAAAGTAACGAATAGGAATAAGGAATAAAAATGTCATCAGGATGGAATCTGCCTTGGCATTGTGGATCACCGACTGCAGGAAGCAGAACATCCCCTTGGACGGTAACATCATCCATGAGACAGCACAGAAATTGTACCAGCAGTTCGCTACAGGAGACAATGTAGCAACTTCCCATAACAATGTTCCTGAAATCTAGAAAGAAAAGCCAGCATGAAACCCCACCAAAAGAAGACCTGTCCAAAGATATGACTCCTCCTGAAGCGCCTGAAGAAGAGGCGCCACCCGAGAAGTTTTAAATCCTCTGCATCATACTGCACAGCTACTTCATCATCAATATCATTCATCATTGGTGAGTACCCGTACATTTTTCAGTATTTTAATTAAATAAAATTATGTATTCACTCTACTTATAACAAAGAAAACAACCGTGCATACCAAAGAAAACGTGCTTGAATGAATTACAGTACGTATAGCGGTAACATTTTACATTCTAGCACCGCAGGAGGCATAGCAGTACTGTACGGTATACGGGTGTACCTTTACATTCTGTGTTTAAGGTAATGTATTAATGTATTAAGCTGAGTTTGCAACGAAATTAAAGTGCTTTGGGGGCATACTGTATTTAGGGTCTAAACTATTAAAAGAGGGATTTAAAATGCATTTTTTAACCACATCCAAAAGTTGCGGTTTTTCACAATTCGCGGGTGCTCTAGGAACGTAACCCCCATGAATTTTGGGGGTGTACTGTACTGGTAGATTTGCTTAGAATAGGAGTGTCAAACTCATGGCCTGCAAGCTGTTTTTAACCACTAGACCTATTTAAAGTGGGCTGCTTTGTGAATATTCAAAACTTGCTACATGCGGCCTCTAAAGACTTTTTTTTATAGGTCCCCTTTAACGTTGCATACATGGATTGTTTTCATATATGGTTTAGCTGGATTACATTTATACCTGGAATTTAAATTAATTTCCAGTCTCTGCGCAAGTTTATATGTGTAGCAAACCATAGCTACTCACTTGTAGTTAGTGGAAAATGACCCAACAAGAAAAGGTGAAAAGAAGGTGACTCACCACACAAATGTGAGTTTCATAAAAGGAGATTGTAACTCGTCTTCATGCAAGCCGCTGTTGCCAGTCCATTCATTTTTTTGAAACTGCACAGGTGTCAGGATTGGCCACCCATCTGCAGCTTAGCTTACTACTGCCACCATCCTACATGATTCTTTTGTCTTTTTTGCAGATTTGTTTGTTGAGAGGAATGCATTTGCATTTCCACTTGGGTTAGATAGGATTGCTATCTGTTTCTGACAAAGTTTGAATACGGTCAATGTGATCATCCATCACTAGTGCATTTAGATACGTTTTTCTAATGTGGTCAAGTGCCATCCGATCATGATGCATATTGATGCAGTTGTAATAAATGTGTGTCCAGACTGCCACACTCACTCCAGGTTTATGCACTGACATCATTTTATCACTCAATGCTGATTTCAATCCCATGGCTGCCAATAGCTTTTGTTAATCTGCTAGAATGTCTAAGAAAAGAAAAGCTGACAAAGAGAAAATGCTCCTTCAAAAGAGACGTGGAGCAAAATATACAATTATGAGCCGAGAGGTACCCGTGTCTCTTTTTTTTTTTTTTCTTAAGGCAGTAGATGTTTGTTGATATATTCCAGGGTATATTGGGTATATACAGTAAAGTGTTATTTTTTTCCCCTCAATAAAACTGAGCTTGACACGCCTGTTTAACTTGCTGTGATAGACTTTTGCCAACATCAGTTACACGTATTCTAAAATGTCTGCACTGTTATAATCATGTCTGATCTTTCTCTCAATTACCACTTAATTCAAAAATACTGGAACATGTGGTTTTCATAAAATGTAGGATTTTTTTTATCTTCAGACATTTTAAATTATTCCAATCAGACTTTCAAACAAAAAGCTTGCTCTGCTTAGAATGACAGTTGCCCTGAGGGCTGGTAATTCTGATTTCATGAGTATCACATTGTTGCCAATATACATGGAGAGTGGTTTAAGCCATAGCCATGACATGTACTTAATAGAACTGAGAAGATTCTTGGGGTTTTGTTGCTCTGCAATGATATCTATATATCTATATCAAGTGTGAAGAAGGAGCCTTTGACCCTAGGCCACTAGAAACTGAGGTGTTCCATTCCTGGTCTTTCATTTATTTATTTATTTATTTTTTAATTAAGGATCAACTGTTCCCTCTAATCTTCTGGCATCCTTATAAAGTAGAAAACCAGAATAAATGTGAAAATTGATAGTACTGCTGCCACTGTTGCTTCATAAATACTGTAATTCTTGTCTGAATGGCTTGAATAACTAGGATGAATCATTGCTTTTGTTGTAGGGATAGTTACAAAGTTATACAATTGTTAATGTGTTTAATTCGTCTACAACTTTGTAATTTTTGGTTTAGTATTCTATCCTAATCTCTTTATTAGCCATTATAAGTTGTCATTTTGTAGTTAAGCAGTGTCATGTATTTACTACAGTCATTAATTGTCACAAATCCAGAAAATGTATTCTATTCCTGCATTGCTTACTGACTCACACTATCTACTTTAATAATGTCTGGTTGCTATGTCCCTGTCTTTCCAAATGGTGGTACGTCACAAACATTTTTATTAATAAAATGCATTGCATTTGTTCTTTCAACAGGTGGCACATCACAGACATTAACTCTGCATGTACGAGTCCCATCCTAAATGGCATGTAACACAGACATACGCATTGCATGGTACACTGCAGACGTTAACACTGAGGCCTACGTTAATTACTTAGATTTTAACCCATCTGTAATGCTTAGCACAGCTAGTACTGAATAATGTAATATATACTGGTCAGTCTTATCTTTTACATTGGATTTCTTATGTATTTAGATCTGAATTTACTTCATATTACTTCACTGTCTGGGAGCACAGCAACATTTTTGATTTCCTTTGAATTTTTCATTGCAGTCTTTTATATTTTGTAATTTAAACTGATTATCTCCCAGGGTAGCAAACCATGACTACCACACTCTATCCTGCATTGCTATTTATTAGTTCACATGTCGTGACATTGTACTGCATGCACAATTACTTGAGCTGGAATTTCAAAAATATCACTCCAACTTATAAGTAGTAGCAGTAATAGTAGTATTGCCACATGTACAGAGTGCAGTGCATTTTTCACTTGCATGGCTGCATTTAAGTATGTCTCTGTTTCTCTGTGCACCACTGTAATAACTGCATTATCCAGTCCAAGAGAAAATGAAATGGCTTTGAAAGTGCAAGAATTAATTACTATAAATATTTTCATAAAAACATGTATTGTTCACCTTTGATTCAAAGCACGTATTATTAAACATGCTTTCTAGTCCAGGGATCTCAAACTCACAGTCCTGGAGGGCTGCAGTGGCTGCAGGTTTTCATTCTAACCCTTTTCTTAATGAGTGACTTGTTTTTGCTGTTAATTAACTTCTTCTGAATTCATTTTAATCGACTTGCTCTTGAAGACTCAGACCCAATAATTGTTTCTTTTTCCTTGATTTGGCAGCCAAATAATAATGAGATACAAAATTGTTGGGAGGAAGGTGGACAGTGCTTGCAAGGAGGAGTGGAGGAGGCAGTGAAAGATAGAGAAGAAAGAAAAGAGTTGCTGTGTGCTAATTGTACTTGTGGTTGTGTTGGGAAATTCTTGCTTTAATAATAAAAGACTCTTAGGCCTTTTTAACTTGGGTCTGAGCTTACTTGTGCTCGGTGTCTGGGGAGCTCGAGTACCAGCTGGTGTTCACGCAGTATCTGAATGCTTTCCACTACTGGAAGCTGCACAACTGCACAGTTCTGATGGTCGGAAGCACAGTTGAGTGAGACTAGTATATTATCGTGTCTTCAGATTGTATCGCAGTGTAAAGTGTCTTGTAAAAATGTTCAGACTCCTTGAAAATCATCACTGTTCCCTGGATTTCAAACATACACACATACTTCCAGTAAATACTTTCATTGAAACCCCAGTATATTTAAAAAAACAAAAAAAAAACTCCAGGAGCACTGCTTACATAATTATTCAAACCTGACATGTTTGCTGCAATAACAGCCTGACGTCTTCTCACACACTGCTCAGGAGTGATTTTTGTCTCTTTCTTCCTGGCAGATTGGTTGTGTTGCACCACTGAGCTGCAGTTTTAAATGAGTGGCACAGATGCTCTGTGGAGTTGAGACGAGGACTTTGACTGGGCCATTGTAGGACATTCATTGTTTGGTTTTTAAGTCACTCCTGTGTTACCTTGGCCTTGTGGTTGGATTCGTTGCCTTGCTGGAAAGCCAACCTCTTCCCAAGCCTCACTTCCTCAGCTGATGGTCAACACTTTCTCTTCCAGTATTTCCTTGTATTTAGTTCCATCCATTCTCCCATCACTCTTAACAAGATTCCCAGTCCCTGCAGAAGAAAAGCATCCCTACAGCATTATGCTGCCAACACCATACTTCACAGTAGGAATAACATTTTTTAGTTGGTGGGCCGTGGTACATTTTTGACACACATTCTGTCCAAAAAGTTCTGCCTTGGTGTTTTCTGACTGCGAAAACCTTGCCTTGCATTTCAGTTGAGTCAGTCTCCAGCATTATTTTACAAGGTTCTTTTTAAATAATAACTGCGTACGTGCCACCCTACCATAACAGGCCAGTGTTATGCAGGGCTCTTGATATGGCTGACTGGTGCTGCTCTACTCTAGTCTTACTTCCAAACTCTATTCCTCCTTCAAAGCAAGTCCTGCCCTCTCTGTCTGAGTATTCTCACAAGTGCCCATCTTGTTTAAAAACGCGTGTAACACTTTGAATTTTACCAGAGTTGGATTGCATTTATGTGAACAAAAAAGTTTTTCCTCTCACTCTGGCCAGGTCTCTCTTATATATTTTGGCAGACTCCAGATGTACCTTTTTATTGATATTCCTGAGTAATGGCTTCTTTCTTTCCATGGTCCCAAACAAGCCACTGTTATGGAAAGCCATATATCTTAGTTTCATCTATGGATTTCTCCAGTGTCTTTCAACTAGTTGCTGGCTTCTTTGTTACCTGTCTTCCCAGTCCACACCTTGCTTAGGTGCGAAGTTTGGACGGATGGCCTGCTTTTGTGTAGTATCTTGTATTCTGGAATCACACAGTTACATTTTAGGTTATTTCTTTAATGAAACACTCAAAACCAGTTAACTCCAGGAAGAACATTAATATGAAGCGGGTGCCACATGTGCTATTGTACCGTTGGCAGTTTGCAGCTCCTTAGAGTGCATTTCAAGAAAAGTGGATACTGTAAACACATCTTTAAGGGGGAGGTCGTAACACGGACAGGACAGTTGGTGCTGAAGACTTTAAAACCAGAAAACAAGGGTGAGAGAGAGAGAGAGACATCGTGTGGTGGAGCAAAGTGAAGCGACGCGGTAGCACCAAGAAGCGCACCTGCTGGAAAGAAGTGTTGTGTTTTTTTTTTTTGCTCACTCAGCGACACAAGGGAGACGTGTCTCTGAAGATGGACTTTTTTTTTTGGTTTCGCTGACAAGTCTTTGGACCAGTTCTTTGGAACTTTTTTTGTTATCAGGTTGGCGGCCGGCATATTCCGGGAGGATTTCACTTTGTCCAAGAACAGTAAACCTATTTGGAAAACCGGTTTCTCTTAAACAAGGGCATCTCTCCCCTAAACTGGGAAAGGTGGTTTTGATGCTATGTTATGTACCAGTTTGTTTTTTGTTTTATTTTCTCTATATGTAAAATATATATGTGTATATTTTTTCCCTCTTCTTTATTTGTGGTATTGCTTATAGTTTAATGCTGAGCTGGGACATGTGGTGAGCAGTCAAATAAAAGGACAAGAGTTGGTCACGTTGCCCCGAAAGATTTTCGATATCAAACTGCTTTGCTTCAGCAGTTTTTTTGATTGTGCGGCAACCCGGGGATTTTTGTTCTCTTGGGGCAGTGGTACAAGTACATCAGAAAAAAAGAGAACGCCCACACCAACATCTGCTCTCCAAGCACTTGCCCTTTTTCCCAACTTATAGATTTATATCACTTTGTCTCTTTATTTCGATGATATGCTCTTTAGTCTTCATTTTTACAGCAAGTAGCTTCCCAGCCTGGCTAATATAATCTAGATCTTAGTGCTCACTGACAAAAAACGAATCGTTTAGGTTCTAATGAGGCAAACGTGTCTTGCTTGGGAACACTTTGTCACTTTAAGCTTTTGGAGCCTTAAGGCTTTGAATACTTATGCAAGCAGGGTTATTCCACAGTGAAGTTTTTAGAATAACTAGGGGGCTCCATCCCCTGCTCGCTTCGCTCACCCACCCCTGTGTTTGGTTTACTGGATATACAAATTAAAGAAATTGTTAGTTTCATGGGAATTGTTACATACGCTGCCCAATCATTTCAAAGCCTCTGCAGCAGCTGTCCTTTTGCCACTTTGCATCTCTGTCGCTTGCATTGTAAGGGTTAGTTTTGCTGAACACACGCTAAGGAGAAGCAGTCTGATCATCTGCAGGCCTTTTGCTGCTGGCGAGCTGCGTGTTTTGCTTGCCTCTTCTCATTGTTTTAAGAGCTGGGAGCACGTGAAGTGTGTCTGCCAACAGCAATCCAACAACTGCTAGGTTAGATGTCCATGGACTTGTTTTAAATGATGTCGCACTGCCTTGTCCCGCGTGACGTTGTAAACACAATACTTGTCCTTTATTTCTGGCCCCGGGCGTGGTTACATCTCTTTCTCAGGGCGTATAATGCTGCTCGTGCTGTCAAGGTTGGGGGTTGAGGGGTCGGCTGAACGCATGCTAAAGAGGTGCCATCGGATCATCTGCTGTCTTCCGTGCTGCACTCCGCCCTCCCTCAATCGGACCTAACAGTCACTTAAAACAAAAAAGGCTTCAACTTGGCTGGGACGCTACAATACTTTCGAATTTTTCTGGTTTCATATTCTTTACCTTTCTCTGCATGTGTATCGCGCCATCGTTTGTTTGAGCCTTTCGAATTCCACTGCTTCCATAATCTATCTGCCTTTTTTTCTCTCCAACGCTTTTGGGTCTCATTTCTCTGAGCTGTTCTTTCTTCTTCGCTTACTCATTGACGTTTCATCTAGAACGTATTGCCCTCATACGCTTTTCATATGTGCTGAGAGCACAGGATCTGTGTGTGTTGTGTGCTTTACACGACTGAGTGTTATTTGATATTGTTTGCATCTCGCGGGTCTTTTAAATGTCGTCCGAGAACTTCTGAGAAGATCATGTCACCCTGCTTTTCCTTTCTAGGATTTTTTTTTTATAATAGAGAGATACTTTTGCCTTAAAAATAAATTATATTCCTATAACTATTTTTATTGACAACCTACAGTGAATTCAGAAGTTACTGAGACACCTTCATTTTTTTTCCAGATTATTTTGCAACCTTGTGCTGAAATCTTTTAAATTAATTTTTTCCCCACTTTAGGCAATACTTAATACTCCTGGAATGACAAAGCAAAAACAGGATTATATATATATATATATACACACGTGGACAAAATTGTTGGTACCCTTCAGTCAATGAAAGAAAAACTCACAATGGTCACAGAAATAACTTTAATCTGACAAAAGTAATAATAAATAAAAATCCTATGAAATTTAACTAATAAAAGTAAGACATTGATTTTCAACCATGCTTCAACAGAATTATTTAAAAAAATAAACTCATGAAACAGGCCTGGACAAAAATGATGGTACCCCTAACTTAATATTTTGTTGCACAACCTTTTGAGGCAATCA